>NW_026112516.1:0-110198 GCF_024323335.1 Lathyrus oleraceus
TTTAGTGTTTAACACATATATTAAATTTTTAAAATGATGTATAAAATAAATTTAAATTATTCTACTTGTGTATTTGGTGTTGTATACATAGTCATCTTGAGAAGGCTACTATGTTAAACAAATGCATTGAGTAGCTAAGTAATATGTATAAGTATATGTCATTTTAAATCAAATACATACATTAGGAGTGTTTCATCCCATCCTATAATGTTCAAAGCAAACATTGCTCTTTTCCCATGTATCCATCTAATAGGTTATATGTTTCTAGCAAAATTAGCTCTAAGTTATTTTCACAATTTTTTTTTTTCCATAAATTTAACACATATTTGTCCATAAAACTGTCATTTCTTTATTCTTTTTTCATTGTATATTTTTTTAAACAACATATTATGATATCAATGCGTCATATTTTAGAATTTCAGATTTTAAAAAACTCAATATCGATACATTATAATTTAGGTCAATATAATTATTCATAAAAAATTGCATAGTTTTCTTGTTTTAGTGTTTAACACATATATTTAATTTTGAAAATGATGTATAAAATAAGTATAAATTATTCTACTTGTGTGTATTTGGTGTAGTATACATAGTCACCTTGAGAAGGCTACTATGTTAAACAAATGCATTGAGTAGCTAAGTAATATGTATAAGTATATGTCATTTTAAATCAAATACATACATTACGAGTGTTTCATCCCATCCTATAATGTTCAAAGCAAAATAGCTCTTTTCCCATGTATCCATCTAATAGGTTATATGTTTCTAGCAAAATTAGCTCTAAGTTATTTTCACAATTGTGGTTTTTTTTCCATAAATTTAACACATATTTGTCCATAAAAACTGCATTTTCTTTATTTCTTTTTTTCATTGTATATTTTTTTAAACAACATATTATGATATCAATGCCTCATATTTTAGAATTTCAGATTTTAAAAAACTCAATATCAATACATTATAATTTAGGTCGTTATAATTATTCATAAAAAAATTGCATATTTCCTTGTTTTAGTGTTTAAGACATATATTTAATTTTTAAAATGATGTATAAAATAAGTTTAATTATTCTACTTGTGTTGATTTGTGTTGTATACATAGTCATCTTGAGAAGGCTACTATGTTAAACAAATGCATTGAGTAGCTAAGTAATATGTATAAGTATATGTCATTTTAAATCAAATACATACATTAGGGTGTTTCATCCCATCCTATAATGTTCAAAGCAAACATAGCTCTTTTCCCATGTATCCATCTAATAGGTTATATGTTTCTAGCAAAATTAGCTCTAAGTTATTTTCACAATTTGTTTTTTTTTCCATAAATTTAACACATATTTGTCCATAAAAACTGTCATTTTCTTTATTTCTTTTTTTCATTGTATATTTTTTAAACAACATATTATGATATCAATGCGTCATATTTTAGAATTTCAGATTTTAAAAAACTCAATATCGATACATTATAATTTAGGTCAATATAATTATTCATAAAAAAATTGCATAGTTTTCTTGTTTTAGTGTTTAACACATATATTTAATTTTGAAAATGATGTATAAAATAAGTATAAATTATTCTACTTGTGGTTATTTGGTGTAGTATACATAGTCACCTTGAGAAGGCTACTATGTTAAACAAATGCATTGAGTAGCTAAGTAATATGTATAAGTATATGTCATTTTAAATCAAATACATACATTACGAGTGTTTCATCCCATCCTATAATGTTCAAAGCAAAATAGCTCTTTTCCCATGTATCCATCTAATAGGTTATATGTTTCTAGCAAAATTAGCTCTAAGTTATTTTCACAATTTGTTTTTTTTTCCATAAATTTAACACATATTTGTCCATAAAAACTGCCATTTTCTTTATTTCTTTTTTTCATTGTATATTTTTTTAAACAACATATTATGATATCAATGCGTCATATTTTAGAATTTCAGATTTTAAAAAACTCAATATCGATACATTATAATTTAGGTCAATATAATTATTCATAAAAAATTGCATATTTCCTGTTTTAGTGTTTAACACATATATTTAATTTTGAAAATGATGTATAAAATAAGTTTAAATTATTCTACTTGTGTTGATTTGGTGTTGTATACATAGTCACCTTGAGAAGGCTACTATGTTAAACAAATGCATTGAGTAGCTAAGTAATATGTATAAGTATATGTCATTTTAAATCAAATACATACATTAGGAGTGTTTCATCCCATCCTATAATGTTCAAAGCAAAATAGCTCTTTTCCCATGTATCCATCTAATAGGTTATATGTTTCTAGCAAAATTAGCTCTAAGTTATTTTCACAATTTGTTTTTTTTTCCATAAATTTAACACATATTTGTCCATAAAACTGCCATTTTCTTTATTTCTTTTTTTCATTGTATATTTTTTTAAACAACATATTATGATATCAATGCCTCATATTTTAGAATTTCAGATTTTAAAAAACTCAATATCGATACATTATAATTTAGGTCGTTATAATTATTCATAAAAAATTGCATATTTCCTTGGTTTAGTGTTTAACACATATATTTAATTTTTAAAATGATGTATAAAATAAGTTTAAATTATTCTACTTGTGTTGATTTGGTGTTGTATACATAGTCATCTTGAGAAGGCTACTATGTTAAACAAATGCATTGAGTAGCTAAGTAATATGTATAAGTATATGTCATTTTAAATCAAATACATACATTAGGGGTGTTTCATCCCATCCTATAATGTTCAAAGCAAACATAGCTCTTTTCCCATGTATCCATCTAATAGGTTATATGTTTCTAGCAAAATTAGCTCTAAGTTATTTTCACAATTTGTTTTTTTTCACATAAATTTAACACATATTTGTCCATAAAAACTGTCATTTTCTTTATTTCTTTTTTTCATTGTATATTTTTTTAAACAACATATTATGATATCAATGCGTCATATTTTAGAATTTCAGATTTTAAAAACTCAATATCGATACATTATAATTTAGGTCAATATAATTATTCATAAAAATTGCATAGTTTCTTGTTTTAGTGTTTAACACATATATTTAATTTTGAAAATGATGTATAAAATAAGTATAAATTATTCTACTTGTGTGTATTTGGTGTAGTATACATAGTCACCTTGAGAAGGCTACTATGTTAAACAAATGCATTGAGTAGCTAAGTAATATGTATAAGTATATGTCATTTTAAATCAAATACATACATTACGAGTGTTTCATCCCATCCTATAATGTTCAAAGCAAAATAGCTCTTTTCCCATGTATCCATCTAATAGGTTATATGTTTCTAGCAAAATTAGCTCTAAGTTATTTTCACAATTTGGTTTTTTTTCCATAAATTTAACACATATTTGTCCATAAAAACTGCCATTTTCTTTATTTCTTTTTTTCATTGTATATTTTTTTAAACAACATATTATGATATCAATGCCTCATATTTTAGAATTTCAGATTTTAAAAAACTCAATATCGATACATTATAATTTAGGTCAATATAATTATTCATAAAAAATTGCATATTTCCTTGTTTTAGTGTTTAACACATATATTTAATTTTGAAAATGATGTATAAAATAAGTTAAATTATTCTACTTGTGTTGATTTGGTGTTGTATACATAGTCATCTTGAGAAGGCTACTATGTTAAACAAATGCATTGAGTAGCTAAGTAATATGTATAAGTATATGTCATTTTAAATCAAATACATACATTAGGTGTTTCATCCCATCCTATAATGTTCAAAGCAAACATAGCTCTTTTCCCATGTATCCATCTAATAGGTTATATGTTTCTAGCAAAATTAGCTCTAAGTTATTTTCACAATTTGGTTTTTTTTCCATAAATTTAACACATATTTGTCCATAAAAACTGTCATTTTCTTTATTTCTTTTTTTCATTGTATATTTTTTTTAAACAACATATTATGATATCAATGCGTCATATTTTAGAATTTCAGATTTTAAAAAACTCAATATCGATACATTATAATTTAGGTCAATATAATTATTCATAAAAAATTGCATATTTCCTTGTTTTAGTGTTTAACACATATATTTAATTTTTAAAATGATGTATAAAATAAGTTTAAATTATTCTACTTGTGTTGATTTGGTGTAGTATACATAGTCACCTTGAGAAGGCTACTATGTTAAACAAATGCATTGAGTAGCTAAGTAATATGTATAAGTATATGTCATTTTAAATCAAATACATACATTACGGGTGTTTCATCCCATCCTATAATGTTCAAAGCAAACATAGCTCTTTTCCCATGTATCCATCTAATAGGTTATATGTTTCTAGCAAAATTAGCTCTAAGTTATTTTCACAATTTGGTTTTTTTTCCATAAATTTAACACATATTTGTCCATAAAAACTGTCATTTTCTTTATTTCTTTTTTTCATTGTATATTTTTTAAACAACATATTATGATATCAATGCGTCATATTTTAGAATTTCAGATTTTAAAAAACTCAATATCGATACATTATAATTTAGGTCAATATAATTATTCATAAAAAATTGCATAGTTTTCTTGTTTTAGTGTTTAACACATATATTTAATTTTGAAAATGATGTATAAAATAAGTATAAATTATTCTACTTGTGTGTTATTTGGTGTAGTATACATAGTCACCTTGAGAAGGCTACTATGTTAAACAAATGCATTGAGTAGCTAAGTAATATGTATAAGTATATGTCATTTTAAATCAAATACATACATTACGAGTGTTTCATCCCATCCTATAATGTTCAAAGCAAAATAGCTCTTTTCCCATGTATCCATCTAATAGGTTATATGTTTCTAGCAAAATTAGCTCTAAGTTATTTTCACAATTTGTTTTTTTTTCCATAAATTTAACATATATTTGTCCATAAAAACTGCCATTTTCTTTATTTCTTTTTTTCATTGTATATTTTTTTAAACAACATATTATGATATCAATGCCTCTTTTTTTAGAATTTCAGATTTTAAAAAACTCAATATCAATACATTATAATTTAGGTCATTATAATTATTCATAAAAAACTTGCATATTTCCTTGGTTTAGTGTTTAAGACATATATTTAATTTTAAAATGATGTATAAAATAAATTTAAATTATTCTACTTGTGTTGATTTGGTGTTGTATACATAGTCATCTTGAGAAGGCTACTATGTTAAACAAATGCATTGAGTAGCTAAGTAATATGTATAAGTATATGTCATTTTAAATCAAATACATACATTAGGGTGTTTCATCCCATCCAATAATGTTCAAAGCAAACATTGCTCTTTTCCCATGTATCCATCTAATAGGTTATATGTTTCTAGCAAAATTAGCTCTAAGTTATTTTCACAATTTGGTTTTTTTTCCATAAATTTAACACATATTTGTCCATAAAAACTGTCATTTTCTTTATTTCTTTTTTTCATTGTATATTTTTTTAAACAACATATTATGATATCAATGCGTCATATTTTAGAATTTCAGATTTTAAAAAACTCAATATCGATACATTATAATTTAGGTCAATATAATTATTCATAAAAAATTGCATAGTTTTCTTGTTTTAGTGTTTAACACATATATTTAATTTTGAAAATGATGTATAAAATAAGTATAAATTATTCTACTTGTGTGTTATTTGGTGTAGTATACATAGTCACCTTGAGAAGGCTACTATGTTAAACAAATGCATTGAGTAGCTAAGTAATATGTATAAGTATATGTCATTTTAAATCAAATACATACATTACGAGTGTTTCATCCCATCCTATAATGTTCAAAGCAAAATAGCTCTTTTCCCATGTATCCATCTAATAGGTTATATGTTTCTAGCAAAATTAGCTCTAAGTTATTTTCACAATTTGTTTTTTTTTCCATAAATTTAACACATATTTGTCCATAAAAACTGCCATTTTCTTTATTTCTTTTTTTCATTGTATATTTTTTTAAACAACATATTATGATATCAATGCGTAATATTTTTGAATTTCAGATTTTAAAAAACTCAATATCGATACATTATAATTTAGGTCAATATAATTATTCATAAAAAAATTGCATATTTCCTTGTTTAGTGTTTAACACATATATTTAATTTTTAAAATGATGTATAAAATAAATTTAAATTATTCTACTTGTGTTGATTTGGTGTAGTATACATAGTCACCTTGAGAAGGCTACTATGTTAAACAAATGCATTGAGTAGCTAAGTAATATGTATAAGTATATGTCATTTTAAATCAAATACATACATTAGGGGTGTTTCATCCCATCCTATAATGTTCAAAGCAAACATAGCTCTTTTCCCATGTATCCATCTAATAGGTTATATGTTTCTAGCAAAATTAGCTCTAAGTTATTTTCACAATTTGGTTTTTTTTCCATAAATTTAACACATATTTGTCCATAAAAACTGTCATTTTCTTTATTTCTTTTTTTCATTGTATATTTTTTTAAACAACATATTATGATATCAATGCGTCATATTTTAGAATTTCAGATTTTAAAAAACTCAATATCGATACATTATAATTTAGGTCAATATAATTATTCATAAAAAATTGCATATTTCTTGTTTTAGTGTTTAACACATATATTTAATTTTGAAAATGATGTATAAAATAAGTATAAATTATTCTACTTGTGTGTTATTTGGTGTAGTATACATAGTCACCTTGAGAAGGCTACTATGTTAAACAAATGCATTGAGTAGCTAAGTAATATGTATAAGTATATGTCATTTTAAATCAAATACATACATTACGAGTGTTTCATCCCATCCTATAATGTTCAAAGCAAAATAGCTCTTTTCCCATGTATCCATCTAATAGGTTATATGTTTCTAGCAAAATTAGCTCTAAGTTATTTTCACAATTTGGTTTTTTTTCCATAAATTTAACACATATTTGTCCATAAAAACTGTCATTTTCTTTATTTCTTTTTTTCATTGTATATTTTTTTAAACAACATATTATGATATCAATGCGTCATATTTTAGAATTTCAGATTTTAAAAAACTCAATATCGATACATTATAATTTAGGTCAATATAATTATTCATAAAAAATTGCATAGTTTTCTTGTTTTAGTGTTTAACACATATATTTAATTTTGAAAATGATGTATAAAATAAGTATAAATTATTCTACTTGTGTGTTATTTGGTGTAGTATACATAGTCACCTTGAGAAGGCTACTATGTTAAACAAATGCATTGAGTAGCTAAGTAATATGTATAAGTATATGTCATTTTAAATCAAATACATACATTACGAGTGTTTCATCCCATCCTATAATGTTCAAAGCAAAATAGCTCTTTTCCCATGTATCCATCTAATAGGTTATATGTTTCTAGCAAAATTAGCTCTAAGTTATTTTCACAATTTGGTTTTTTTTCCATAAATTAAACACATATTTGTCCATAAAAACTGCCATTTTCTTTATTTCTTTTTTTCATTGTATATTTTTTTAAACAACATATTATGATATCAATGCGTCATATTTTTGAATTTCAGATTTTAAAAAACTCAATATCGATACATTATAATTTAGGTCAATATAATTATTCATAAAAAATTGCATATTTCCTTGTTTTAGTGTTTAACACATATATTTAATTTTTAAAATGATGTATAAAATAATTTAAATTATTCTACTTGTGTTGATTTGGTGTTGTATACATAGTCACCTTGAGAAGGCTACTATGTTAAACAAATGCATTGAGTAGCTAAGTAATATGTATAAGTATATGTCATTTTAAATCAAATACATACATTAGGGGTGTTTCATCCCATCCTATAATGTTCAAAGCAAACATAGCTCTTTTCCCATGTATCCATCTAATAGGTTATATGTTTCTAGCAAAATTAGCTCTAAGTTATTTTCACAATTTGGTTTTTTTTTCCATAAATTTAACACATATTTGTCCATAAAAACTGTCATTTTCTTTATTTCTTTTTTTCATTGTATATTTTTTTAAACAACATATTATGATATCAATGCGTCATATTTTAGAATTTCAGATTTTAAAAAACTCAATATCGATACATTATAATTTAGGTCAATATAATTATTCATAAAAAATTGCATAGTTTTCTTGTTTTAGTGTTTAACACATATATTTAATTTTGAAAATGATGTATAAAATAAGTATAAATTATTCTACTTGTGTGTTATTTGGTGTAGTATACATAGTCACCTTGAGAAGGCTACTATGTTAAACAAATGCATTGAGTAGCTAAGTAATATGTATAAGTATATGTCATTTTAAATCAAATACATACATTACGAGTGTTTCATCCCATCCTATAATGTTCAAAGCAAAATAGCTCTTTTCCCATGTATCCATCTAATAGGTTATATGTTTCTAGCAAAATTAGCTCTAAGTTATTTTCACAATTTGGTTTTTTTTTCCATAAATTTAACACATATTTGTCCATAAAAACTGTCATTTTCTTTATTTCTTTTTTTCATTGTATATTTTTTTAAACAACATATTATGATATCAATGCGTCATATTTTAGAATTTCAGATTTTAAAAAACTCAATATCGATACATTATAATTTAGGTCAATATAATTATTCATAAAAAATTGCATAGTTTCTTGTTTTAGTGTTTAACACATATATTTAATTTTGAAAATGATGTATAAAATAAGTATAAATTATTCTACTTGTGTTTATTTGGTGTAGTATACATAGTCACCTTGAGAAGGCTACTATGTTAAACAAATGCATTGAGTAGCTAAGTAATATGTATAAGTATATGTCATTTTAAATCAAATACATACATTACGAGTGTTTCATCCCATCCTATAATGTTCAAAGCAAAATAGCTCTTTTCCCATGTATCCATCTAATAGGTTATATGTTTCTAGCAAAATTAGCTCTAAGTTATTTTCACAATTTGGTTTTTTTTCCATAAATTTAACACATATTTGTCCATAAAAACTGCCATTTTCTTTATTTCTTTTTTTCATTGTATATTTTTTTAAACAACATATTATGATATCAATGCCTCATATTTTAGAATTTCAGATTTTAAAAAACTCAATATCGATACATTATAATTTAGGTCAATATAATTATTCATAAAAAATTGCATATTTCCTTGTTTTAGTGTTTAACACATATATTTAATTTTGAAAATGATGTATAAAATAAGTATAAATTATTCTACTTGTGTGATTTTGTGTGTATACATAGTCACCTTGAGAAGGCTACTATGTTAAACAAATGCATTGAGTAGCTAAGTAATATGTATAAGTATATGTCATTTTAAATCAAATACATACATTACGGGTGTTTCATCCCATCCTATAATGTTCAAAGCAAAATAGCTCTTTTCCCATGTATCCATCTAATAGGTTATATGTTTCTAGCAAAATTAGCTCTAAGTTATTTTCACAATTTGGTTTTTTTTCCATAAATTTAACACATATTTGTCCATAAAAACTGTCATTTTCTTTATTTCTTTTTTTCATTGTATATTTTTTTAAACAACATATTATGATATCAATGCGTCATATTTTAGAATTTCAGATTTTAAAAAACTCAATATCGATACATTATAATTTAGGTCAATATAATTATTCATAAAAAATTGCATAGTTTCTTGTTTTAGTGTTTAACACATATATTTAATTTTGAAAATGATGTATAAAATAAGTATAAATTATTCTACTTGTGTGTTATTTGGTGTAGTATACATAGTCACCTTGAGAAGGCTACTATGTTAAACAAATGCATTGAGTAGCTAAGTAATATGTATAAGTATATGTCATTTTAAATCAAATACATACATTACGAGTGTTTCATCCCATCCTATAATGTTCAAAGCAAAATAGCTCTTTTCCCATGTATCCATCTAATAGGTTATATGTTTCTAGCAAAATTAGCTCTAAGTTATTTTCACAATTTGGTTTTTTTTCCATAAATTTAACACATATTTGTCCATAAAAACTGTCATTTTCTTTATTTCTTTTTTTCATTGTATATTTTTTTAAACAACATATTATGATATCAATGCGTCATATTTTAGAATTTCAGATTTTAAAAAACTCAATATCGATACATTATAATTTAGGTCAATATAATTATTCATAAAAAATTGCATAGTTTTCTTGTTTTAGTGTTTAACACATATATTTAATTTTGAAAATGATGTATAAAATAAGTATAAATTATTCTACTTGTGTGTTATTTGGTGTAGTATACATAGTCACCTTGAGAAGGCTACTATGTTAAACAAATGCATTGAGTAGCTAAGTAATATGTATAAGTATATGTCATTTTAAATCAAATACATACATTACGAGTGTTTCATCCCATCCTATAATGTTCAAAGCAAAATAGCTCTTTTCCCATGTATCCATCTAATAGGTTATATGTTTCTAGCAAAATTAGCTCTAAGTTATTTTCACAATTTGTTTTTTTTTTCCATAAATTTAACACATATTTGTCCATAAAAACTGCCATTTTCTTTATTTCTTTTTTTCATTTTATATTTTTTTAAACAACATATTATGATATCAATGCCTCATATTTTAGAATTTCAGATTTTAAAAAACTCAATATCAATACATTATAATTTAGGTCGTTATAATTATTCATAAAAAATTGCATATTTCCTTGGTTTAGTGTTTAACACATATATTTAATTTTTAAAATGATGTATAAAATAAATTTAAATTATTCTACTTGTGTTGATTTGGTGTTGTATACATAGTCATCTTGAGAAGGCTACTATGTTAAACAAATGCATTGAGTAGCTAAGTAATATGTATAAGTATATGTCATTTTAAATCAAATACATACATTAGGGTGTTTCATCCCATCCTATAATGTTCAAAGCAAACATAGCTCTTTTCCCATGTATCCATCTAATAGGTTATATGTTTCTAGCAAAATTAGCTCTAAGTTATTTTCACAATTTGGTTTTTTTTCCATAAATTTAACACATATTTGTCCATAAAAACTGTCATTTTCTTTATTTCTTTTTTTCATTGTATATTTTTTTAAACAACATATTATGATATCAATGCGTCATATTTTAGAATTTCAGATTTTAAAAAACTCAATATCGATACATTATAATTTAGGTCAATATAATTATTCATAAAAAATTGCATAGTTTTCTTGTTTTAGTGTTTAACACATATATTTAATTTTGAAAATGATGTATAAAATAAGTATAAATTATTCTACTTGTGTGTTATTTGGTGTAGTATACATAGTCACCTTGAGAAGGCTACTATGTTAAACAAATGCATTGAGTAGCTAAGTAATATGTATAAGTATATGTCATTTTAAATCAAATACATACATTACGAGTGTTTCATCCCATCCTATAATGTTCAAAGCAAAATAGCTCTTTTCCCATGTATCCATCTAATAGGTTATATGTTTCTAGCAAAATTAGCTCTAAGTTATTTTCACAATTTGGTTTTTTTTCCATAAATTTAACACATATTTGTCCATAAAAACTGTCATTTTCTTTATTTCTTTTTTTCATTGTATATTTTTTTAAACAACATATTATGATATCAATGCGTCATATTTTAGAATTTCAGATTTTAAAAAACTCAATATCGATACATTATAATTTAGGTCAATATAATTATTCATAAAAAATTGCATAGTTTTCTTGTTTTAGTGTTTAACACATATATTTAATTTTGAAAATGATGTATAAAATAAGTATAAATTATTCTACTTGTGTGTTATTTGGTGTAGTATACATAGTCACCTTGAGAAGGCTACTATGTTAAACAAATGCATTGAGTAGCTAAGTAATATGTATAAGTATATGTCATTTTAAATCAAATACATACATTACGAGTGTTTCATCCCATCCTATAATGTTCAAAGCAAAATAGCTCTTTTCCCATGTATCCATCTAATAGGTTATATGTTTCTAGCAAAATTAGCTCTAAGTTATTTTCACAATTTGTTTTTTTTTCCATAAATTTAACATATATTTGTCCATAAAAACTGCCATTTTCTTTATTTCTTTTTTTCATTTTATATTTTTTTAAACAACATATTATGATATCAATGCCTCATATTTTAGAATTTCAGATTTTAAAAAACTCAATATCAATACATTATAATTTAGGTCGTTATAATTATTCATAAAAAAATTGCATATTTCCTTGGTTTAGTGTTTAACACATATATTTAATTTTTAAAATGATGTATAAAATAAATTTAAATTATTCTACTTGTGTTGATTTGGTGTTGTATACATAGTCATCTTGAGAAGGCTACTATGTTAAACAAATGCATTGAGTAGCTAAGTAATATGTATAAGTATATGTCATTTTAAATCAAATACATACATTAGGGGTGTTTCATCCCATCCTATAATGTTCAAAGCAAACATTGCTCTTTTCCCATGTATCCATCTAATAGGTTATATGTTTCTAGCAAAATTAGCTCTAAGTTATTTTCACAATTTGGTTTTTTTTCCATAAATTTAACACATATTTGTCCATAAAAACTGTCATTTTCTTTATTTCTTTTTTTCATTGTATATTTTTTTAAACAACATATTATGATATCAATGCGTCATATTTTAGAATTTCAGATTTTAAAAAACTCAATATCGATACATTATAATTTAGGTCAATATAATTATTCATAAAAAATTGCATAGTTTTCTTGTTTTAGTGTTTAACACATATATTTAATTTTGAAAATGATGTATAAAATAAGTATAAATTATTCTACTTGTGTGTTATTTGGTGTAGTATACATAGTCACCTTGAGAAGGCTACTATGTTAAACAAATGCATTGAGTAGCTAAGTAATATGTATAAGTATATGTCATTTTAAATCAAATACATACATTACGAGTGTTTCATCCCATCCTATAATGTTCAAAGCAAAATAGCTCTTTTCCCATGTATCCATCTAATAGGTTATATGTTTCTAGCAAAATTAGCTCTAAGTTATTTTCACAATTTGTTTTTTTTTCCATAAATTTAACACATATTTGTCCATAAAAACTGCCATTTTCTTTATTTCTTTTTTTCATTGTATATTTTTTTAAACAACATATTATGATATCAATGCGTCATATTTTTGAATTTCAGATTTTAAAAAACTCAATATCGATACATTATAATTTAGGTCAATATAATTATTCATAAGAAATTGCATAGTTTCTTGTTTTAGTGTTTAACACATATATTTAATTTTGAAAATGATGTATAAAATAAATTTAAATTATTCTACTTGTGTTGATTTGGTGTAGTATACATAGTCACCTTGAGAAGGCTACTATGTTAAACAAATGCATTGAGTAGCTAAGTAATATGTATAAGTATATGTCATTTTAAATCAAATACATACATTACGAGTGTTTCATCCCATCCTATAATGTTCAAAGCAAAATAGCTCTTTTCCCATGTATCCATCTAATAGGTTATATGTTTCTAGCAAAATTAGCTCTAAGTTATTTTCACAATTTGGTTTTTTTTCCATAAATTTAACACATATTTGTCCATAAAAACTGCCATTTTCTTTATTTCTTTTTTTCATTGTATATTTTTTTAAACAACATATTATGATATCAATGCGTCATATTTTAGAATTTCAGATTTTAAAAAACTCAATATCGATACATTATAATTTAGGTCAATATAATTATTCATAAAAAATTGCATAGTTTTCTTGTTTTAGTGTTTAACACATATATTTAATTTTGAAAATGATGTATAAAATAAGTATAAATTATTCTACTTGTGTGTTATTTGGTGTAGTATACATAGTCACCTTGAGAAGGCTACTATGTTAAACAAATGCATTGAGTAGCTAAGTAATATGTATAAGTATATGTCATTTTAAATCAAATACATACATTACGAGTGTTTCATCCCATCCTATAATGTTCAAAGCAAAATAGCTCTTTTCCCATGTATCCATCTAATAGGTTATATGTTTCTAGCAAAATTAGCTCTAAGTTATTTTCACAATTTGTTTTTTTTTCCATAAATTTAACACATATTTGTCCATAAAAACTGCCATTTTCTTTATTTCTTTTTTTCATTGTATATTTTTTTAAACAACATATTATGATATCAATGCCTCATATTTTAGAATTTCAGATTTTAAAAAACTCAATATCAATACATTATAATTTAGGTCGTTATAATTATTCATAAAAAATTGCATATTTCCTTGGTTTAGTGTTTAACACATATATTTAATTTTTAAAATGATGTATAAAATAAGTTAAATTATTCTACTTGTGTTGATTTGGTGTAGTATACATAGTCACCTTGAGAAGGCTACTATGTTAAACAAATGCATTGAGTAGCTAAGTAATATGTATAAGTATATGTCATTTTAAATCAAATACATACATTAGGGGTGTTTCATCCCATCCTATAATGTTCAAAGCAAACATAGCTCTTTTCCCATGTATCCATCTAATAGGTTATATGTTTCTAGCAAAATTAGCTCTAAGTTATTTTCACAATTTGGTTTTTTTTCCATAAATTTAACACATATTTGTCCATAAAAACTGTCATTTTCTTTATTTCTTTTTTTCATTGTATATTTTTTTAAACAACATATTATGATATCAATGCGTCATATTTTAGAATTTCAGATTTTAAAAAACTCAATATCGATACATTATAATTTAGGTCAATATAATTATTCATAAAAAATTGCATAGTTTTCTTGTTTTAGTGTTTAACACATATATTTAATTTTGAAAATGATGTATAAAATAAGTATAAATTATTCTACTTGTGTGTTATTTGGTGTAGTATACATAGTCACCTTGAGAAGGCTACTATGTTAAACAAATGCATTGAGTAGCTAAGTAATATGTATAAGTATATGTCATTTTAAATCAAATACATACATTACGAGTGTTTCATCCCATCCTATAATGTTCAAAGCAAAATAGCTCTTTTCCCATGTATCCATCTAATAGGTTATATGTTTCTAGCAAAATTAGCTCTAAGTTATTTTCACAATTTGGTTTTTTTTCCATAAATTTAACACATATTTGTCCATAAAAACTGTCATTTTCTTTATTTCTTTTTTTCATTGTATATTTTTTTAAACAACATATTATGATATCAATGCGTCATATTTTAGAATTTCAGATTTTAAAAAACTCAATATCGATACATTATAATTTAGGTCAATATAATTATTCATAAAAAATTGCATAGTTTCTTGTTTTAGTGTTTAACACATATATTTAATTTTGAAAATGATGTATAAAATAAGTATAAATTATTCTACTTGTGTTGATTTGGTGTAGTATACATAGTCACCTTGAGAAGGCTACTATGTTAAACAAATGCATTGAGTAGCTAAGTAATATGTATAAGTATATGTCATTTTAAATCAAATACATACATTACGAGTGTTTCATCCCATCCTATAATGTTCAAAGCAAAATAGCTCTTTTCCCATGTATCCATCTAATAGGTTATATGTTTCTAGCAAAATTAGCTCTAAGTTATTTTCACAATTTGTTTTTTTTCACATGAATTTAACACATATTTGTCCATAAAAACTGCCATTTTCTTTATTTCTTTTTTTCATTGTATATTTTTTTAAACAACATATTATGATATCAATGCGTCATATTTTAGAATTTCAGATTTTAAAAAACTCAATATCGATACATTATAATTTAGGTCAATATAATTATTCATAAAAAATTGCATATTTTCTTGTTTTAGTGTTTAACACATATATTTAATTTTGAAAATGATGTATAAAATAAGTTAAATTATTCTACTTGTGTGATTTGGTGTAGTATACATAGTCACCTTGAGAAGGCTACTATGTTAAACAAATGCATTGAGTAGCTAAGTAATATGTATAAGTATATGTCATTTTAAATCAAATACATACATTACGAGTGTTTCATCCCATCCTATAATGTTCAAAGCAAAATAGCTCTTTTCCCATGTATCCATCTAATAGGTTATATGTTTCTAGCAAAATTAGCTCTAAGTTATTTTCACAATTTGGTTTTTTTTCCATAAATTTAACACATATTTGTCCATAAAAACTGTCATTTTCTTTATTTCTTTTTTTCATTGTATATTTTTTTAAACAACATATTATGATATCAATGCGTCATATTTTAGAATTTCAGATTTTAAAAAACTCAATATCGATACATTATAATTTAGGTCAATATAATTATTCATAAAAAATTGCATAGTTTTCTTGTTTTAGTGTTTAACACATATATTTAATTTTGAAAATGATGTATAAAATAAGTATAAATTATTCTACTTGTGTGTTATTTGGTGTAGTATACATAGTCACCTTGAGAAGGCTACTATGTTAAACAAATGCATTGAGTAGCTAAGTAATATGTATAAGTATATGTCATTTTAAATCAAATACATACATTACGAGTGTTTCATCCCATCCTATAATGTTCAAAGCAAAATAGCTCTTTTCCCATGTATCCATCTAATAGGTTATATGTTTCTAGCAAAATTAGCTCTAAGTTATTTTCACAATTTGGTTTTTTTTCCATAAATTTAACACATATTTGTCCATAAAAACTGCCATTTTCTTTATTTCTTTTTTTCATTGTATATTTTTTTAAACAACATATTATGATATCAATGCGTCATATTTTTGAATTTCAGATTTTAAAAAACTCAATATCGATACATTATAATTTAGGTCAATAATTATTCATAAAAAATTGCATATTTTCTTGTTTTAGTGTTTAACACATATATTTAATTTTTAAAATGATGTATAAAATAAATTTAAATTATTCTACTTGTGTTGATTTGGTGTTGTATACATAGTCATCTTGAGAAGGCTACTATGTTAAACAAATGCATTGAGTAGCTAAGTAATATGTATAAGTATATGTCATTTTAAATCAAATACATACATTACGGGTGTTTCATCCCATCCTATAATGTTCAAAGCAAACAGCTCTTTTCCCATGTATCCATCTAATAGGTTATATGTTTCTAGCAAAATTAGCTCTAAGTTATTTTCACAATTTGGTTTTTTTTCCATAAATTTAACACATATTTGTCCATAAAAACTGTCATTTTCTTTATTTCTTTTTTTCATTGTATATTTTTTTAAACAACATATTATGATATCAATGCGTCATATTTTAGAATTTCAGATTTTAAAAAACTCAATATCGATACATTATAATTTAGGTCAATATAATTATTCATAAAAAATTGCATAGTTTTCTTGTTTTAGTGTTTAACACATATATTTAATTTTGAAAATGATGTATAAAATAAGTATAAATTATTCTACTTGTGTGTTATTTGGTGTAGTATACATAGTCACCTTGAGAAGGCTACTATGTTAAACAAATGCATTGAGTAGCTAAGTAATATGTATAAGTATATGTCATTTTAAATCAAATACATACATTACGAGTGTTTCATCCCATCCTATAATGTTCAAAGCAAAATAGCTCTTTTCCCATGTATCCATCTAATAGGTTATATGTTTCTAGCAAAATTAGCTCTAAGTTATTTTCACAATTTGTTTTTTTTTCCATAAATTTAACACATATTTGTCCATAAAAACTGCCATTTTCTTTATTTCTTTTTTTCATTGTATATTTTTTTAAACAACATATTATGATATCAATGCCTCATATTTTAGAATTTCAGATTTTAAAAAACTCAATATCAATACATTATAATTTAGGTCGTTATAATTATTCATAAAAAATTGCATATTTCCTTGGTTTAGTGTTTAAGACATATATTTAATTTTTAAAATGATGTATAAAATAAATTTAAATTATTCTACTTGTGTTGATTTGGTGTTGTATACATAGTCATCTTGAGAAGGCTACTATGTTAAACAAATGCATTGAGTAGCTAAGTAATATGTATAAGTATATGTCATTTTAAATCAAATACATACATTAGGGGTGTTTCATCCCATCCTATAATGTTCAAAGCAAACATTGCTCTTTTCCCATGTATCCATCTAATAGGTTATATGTTTCTAGCAAAATTAGCTCTAAGTTATTTTCACAATTTGGTTTTTTTTCCATAAATTTAACACATATTTGTCCATAAAAACTGTCATTTTCTTTATTTCTTTTTTTCATTGTATATTTTTTTAAACAACATATTATGATATCAATGCGTCATATTTTAGAATTTCAGATTTTAAAAAACTCAATATCGATACATTATAATTTAGGTCAATATAATTATTCATAAAAAATTGCATAGTTTTCTTGTTTTAGTGTTTAACACATATATTTAATTTTGAAAATGATGTATAAAATAAGTATAAATTATTCTACTTGTGTGTTATTTGGTGTAGTATACATAGTCACCTTGAGAAGGCTACTATGTTAAACAAATGCATTGAGTAGCTAAGTAATATGTATAAGTATATGTCATTTTAAATCAAATACATACATTACGAGTGTTTCATCCCATCCTATAATGTTCAAAGCAAAATAGCTCTTTTCCCATGTATCCATCTAATAGGTTATATGTTTCTAGCAAAATTAGCTCTAAGTTATTTTCACAATTTGGTTTTTTTTCCATAAATTTAACACATATTTGTCCATAAAAACTGCCATTTTCTTTATTTCTTTTTTTCATTGTATATTTTTTTAAACAACATATTATGATATCAATGCGTCATATTTTTGAATTTCAGATTTTAAAAAACTCAATATCGATACATTATAATTTAGGTCAATATAATTATTCATAAAAAATTGCATAGTTTCTTGTTTTAGTGTTTAACACATATATTTAATTTTGAAAATGATGTATAAAATAAGTATAAATTATTCTACTTGTGTGTTATTTGGTGTAGTATACATAGTCACCTTGAGAAGGCTACTATGTTAAACAAATGCATTGAGTAGCTAAGTAATATGTATAAGTATATGTCATTTTAAATCAAATACATACATTACGAGTGTTTCATCCCATCCTATAATGTTCAAAGCAAAATAGCTCTTTTCCCATGTATCCATCTAATAGGTTATATGTTTCTAGCAAAATTAGCTCTAAGTTATTTTCACAATTTGTTTTTTTTTCCATAAATTTAACACATATTTGTCCATAAAAACTGCCATTTTCTTTATTTCTTTTTTTCATTGTATATTTTTTTAAACAACATATTATGATATCAATGCCTCATATTTTAGAATTTCAGATTTTAAAAAACTCAATATCAATACATTATAATTTAGGTCGTTATAATTATTCATAAAAAATTGCATATTTCCTTGGTTTAGTGTTTAACACATATATTTAATTTTTAAAATGATGTATAAAATAAATTTAAATTATTCTACTTGTGTTGATTTGGTGTTGTATACATAGTCATCTTGAGAAGGCTACTATGTTAAACAAATGCATTGAGTAGCTAAGTAATATGTATAAGTATATGTCATTTTAAATCAAATACATACATTAGGGGTGTTTCATCCCATCCTATAATGTTCAAAGCAAACATTGCTCTTTTCCCATGTATCCATCTAATAGGTTATATGTTTCTAGCAAAATTAGCTCTAAGTTATTTTCACAATTTGGTTTTTTTTCCATAAATTTAACACATATTTGTCCATAAAAACTGTCATTTTCTTTATTTCTTTTTTTCATTGTATATTTTTTTAAACAACATATTATGATATCAATGCGTCATATTTTAGAATTTCAGATTTTAAAAAACTCAATATCGATACATTATAATTTAGGTCAATATAATTATTCATAAAAAATTGCATAGTTTTCTTGTTTTAGTGTTTAACACATATATTTAATTTTGAAAATGATGTATAAAATAAGTATAAATTATTCTACTTGTGTGTTATTTGGTGTAGTATACATAGTCACCTTGAGAAGGCTACTATGTTAAACAAATGCATTGAGTAGCTAAGTAATATGTATAAGTATATGTCATTTTAAATCAAATACATACATTACGAGTGTTTCATCCCATCCTATAATGTTCAAAGCAAAATAGCTCTTTTCCCATGTATCCATCTAATAGGTTATATGTTTCTAGCAAAATTAGCTCTAAGTTATTTTCACAATTTGTTTTTTTTTCCATAAATTTAACACATATTTGTCCATAAAAACTGTCATTTTCTTTATTTCTTTTTTTCATTGTATATTTTTTTAAACAACATATTATGATATCAATGCGTCATATTTTAGAATTTCAGATTTTAAAAAACTCAATATCGATACATTATAATTTAGGTCAATATAATTATTCATAAGAAATTGCATAGTTTCTTGTTTTAGTGTTTAACACATATATTTAATTTTGAAAATGATGTATAAAATAAGTTTAAATTATTCTACTTGTGTTGATTTGGTGTAGTATACATAGTCACCTTGAGAAGGCTACTATGTTAAACAAATGCATTGAGTAGCTAAGTAATATGTATAAGTATATGTCATTTTAAATCAAATACATACATTACGAGTGTTTCATCCCATCCTATAATGTTCAAAGCAAAATAGCTCTTTTCCCATGTATCCATCTAATAGGTTATATGTTTCTAGCAAAATTAGCTCTAAGTTATTTTCACAATTTGTTTTTTTTTCCATAAATTTAACACATATTTGTCCATAAAAACTGCCATTTTCTTTATTTCTTTTTTTCATTGTATATTTTTTTAAACAACATATTATGATATCAATGCGTCATATTTTAGAATTTCAGATTTTAAAAAACTCAATATCGATACATTATAATTTAGGTCAATATAATTATTCATAAAAAATTGCATATTTCCTTGTTTTAGTGTTTAACACATATATTTAATTTTGAAAATGATGTATAAAATAAGTTAAATTATTCTACTTGTGTTGATTTGGTGTTGTATACATAGTCACCTTGAGAAGGCTACTATGTTAAACAAATGCATTGAGTAGCTAAGTAATATGTATAAGTATATGTCATTTTAAATCAAATACATACATTACGGGTGTTTCATCCCATCCTATAATGTTCAAAGCAAAATAGCTCTTTTCCCATGTATCCATCTAATAGGTTATATGTTTCTAGCAAAATTAGCTCTAAGTTATTTTCACAATTTGTTTTTTTTCCATAAATTTAACACATATTTGTCCATAAAAACTGTCATTTTCTTTATTTCTTTTTTTCATTGTATATTTTTTTAAACAACATATTATGATATCAATGCGTCATATTTTAGAATTTCAGATTTTAAAAAACTCAATATCGATACATTATAATTTAGGTCAATATAATTATTCATAAAAAATTGCATAGTTTTCTTGTTTTAGTGTTTAACACATATATTTAATTTTGAAAATGATGTATAAAATAAGTATAAATTATTCTACTTGTGTGTTATTTGGTGTAGTATACATAGTCACCTTGAGAAGGCTACTATGTTAAACAAATGCATTGAGTAGCTAAGTAATATGTATAAGTATATGTCATTTTAAATCAAATACATACATTACGAGTGTTTCATCCCATCCTATAATGTTCAAAGCAAAATAGCTCTTTTCCCATGTATCCATCTAATAGGTTATATGTTTCTAGCAAAATTAGCTCTAAGTTATTTTCACAATTTGGTTTTTTTTCCATAAATTTAACACATATTTGTCCATAAAAACTGTCATTTTCTTTATTTCTTTTTTTCATTGTATATTTTTTTAAACAACATATTATGATATCAATGCGTCATATTTTAGAATTTCAGATTTTAAAAAACTCAATATCGATACATTATAATTTAGGTCAATATAATTATTCATAAAAAATTGCATAGTTTTCTTGTTTTAGTGTTTAACACATATATTTAATTTTGAAAATGATGTATAAAATAAGTATAAATTATTCTACTTGTGTGATTTGGTGTAGTATACATAGTCACCTTGAGAAGGCTACTATGTTAAACAAATGCATTGAGTAGCTAAGTAATATGTATAAGTATATGTCATTTTAAATCAAATACATACATTACGAGTGTTTCATCCCATCCTATAATGTTCAAAGCAAAATAGCTCTTTTCCCATGTATCCATCTAATAGGTTATATGTTTCTAGCAAAATTAGCTCTAAGTTATTTTCACAATTTGTTTTTTTTTCCATAAATTTAACACATATTTGTCCATAAAAACTGCCATTTTCTTTATTTCTTTTTTTCATTGTATATTTTTTTAAACAACATATTATGATATCAATGCCTCATATTTTAGAATTTCAGATTTTAAAAAACTCAATATCAATACATTATAATTTAGGTCGTTATAATTATTCATAAAAAATTGCATATTTCCTTGGTTTAGTGTTTAACACATATATTTAATTTTAAAATGATGTATAAAATAAATTTAAATTATTCTACTTGTGTTGATTTGGTGTTGTATACATAGTCATCTTGAGAAGGCTACTATGTTAAACAAATGCATTGAGTAGCTAAGTAATATGTATAAGTATATGTCATTTTAAATCAAATACATACATTAGGGGTGTTTCATCCCATCCTATAATGTTCAAAGCAAACATTGCTCTTTTCCCATGTATCCATCTAATAGGTTATATGTTTCTAGCAAAATTAGCTCTAAGTTATTTTCACAATTTGGTTTTTTTTCCATAAATTTAACACATATTTGTCCATAAAAACTGTCATTTTCTTTATTTCTTTTTTTCATTGTATATTTTTTTAAACAACATATTATGATATCAATGCGTCATATTTTAGAATTTCAGATTTTAAAAAACTCAATATCGATACATTATAATTTAGGTCAATATAATTATTCATAAAAAATTGCATAGTTTTCTTGTTTTAGTGTTTAACACATATATTTAATTTTGAAAATGATGTATAAAATAAGTATAAATTATTCTACTTGTGTGTTATTTGGTGTAGTATACATAGTCACCTTGAGAAGGCTACTATGTTAAACAAATGCATTGAGTAGCTAAGTAATATGTATAAGTATATGTCATTTTAAATCAAATACATACATTACGAGTGTTTCATCCCATCCTATAATGTTCAAAGCAAAATAGCTCTTTTCCCATGTATCCATCTAATAGGTTATATGTTTCTAGCAAAATTAGCTCTAAGTTATTTTCACAATTTGTTTTTTTTTTCCATAAATTTAACACATATTTGTCCATAAAAACTGCCATTTTCTTTATTTCTTTTTTTCATTGTATATTTTTTTAAACAACATATTATGATATCAATGCCTCATATTTTAGAATTTCAGATTTTAAAAAACTCAATATCAATACATTATAATTTAGGTCGTTATAATTATTCATAAAAAATTGCATATTTCCTTGTTTTAGTGTTTAACACATATATTTAATTTTTAAAATGATGTATAAAATAAATTTAAATTATTCTACTTGTGTTGATTTGGTGTTGTATACATAGTCATCTTGAGAAGGCTACTATGTTAAACAAATGCATTGAGTAGCTAAGTAATATGTATAAGTATATGTCATTTTAAATCAAATACATACATTAGGGGTGTTTCATCCCATCCTATAATGTTCAAAGCAAACATTGCTCTTTTCCCATGTATCCATCTAATAGGTTATATGTTTCTAGCAAAATTAGCTCTAAGTTATTTTCACAATTTGGTTTTTTTTCCATAAATTTAACACATATTTGTCCATAAAAACTGTCATTTTCTTTATTTCTTTTTTTCATTGTATATTTTTTTAAACAACATATTATGATATCAATGCGTCATATTTTAGAATTTCAGATTTTAAAAAACTCAATATCGATACATTATAATTTAGGTCAATATAATTATTCATAAAAAATTGCATAGTTTTCTTGTTTTAGTGTTTAACACATATATTTAATTTTGAAAATGATGTATAAAATAAGTATAAATTATTCTACTTGTGTGTTATTTGGTGTAGTATACATAGTCACCTTGAGAAGGCTACTATGTTAAACAAATGCATTGAGTAGCTAAGTAATATGTATAAGTATATGTCATTTTAAATCAAATACATACATTACGAGTGTTTCATCCCATCCTATAATGTTCAAAGCAAAATAGCTCTTTTCCCATGTATCCATCTAATAGGTTATATGTTTCTAGCAAAATTAGCTCTAAGTTATTTTCACAATTTGGTTTTTTTTCCATAAATTTAACACATATTTGTCCATAAAAACTGTCATTTTCTTTATTTCTTTTTTTCATTGTATATTTTTTTAAACAACATATTATGATATCAATGCGTCATATTTTAGAATTTCAGATTTTAAAAAACTCAATATCGATACATTATAATTTAGGTCAATATAATTATTCATAAAAAATTGCATAGTTTTCTTGTTTTAGTGTTTAACACATATATTTAATTTTGAAAATGATGTATAAAATAAGTATAAATTATTCTACTTGTGTGTTATTTGGTGTAGTATACATAGTCACCTTGAGAAGGCTACTATGTTAAACAAATGCATTGAGTAGCTAAGTAATATGTATAAGTATATGTCATTTTAAATCAAATACATACATTACGAGTGTTTCATCCCATCCTATAATGTTCAAAGCAAAATAGCTCTTTTCCCATGTATCCATCTAATAGGTTATATGTTTCTAGCAAAATTAGCTCTAAGTTATTTTCACAATTTGTTTTTTTTTTCCATAAATTTAACATATATTTGTCCATAAAAACTGCCATTTTCTTTATTTCTTTTTTTCATTTTATATTTTTTTAAACAACATATTATGATATCAATGCCTCATATTTTAGAATTTCAGATTTTAAAAAACTCAATATCAATACATTATAATTTAGGTCGTTATAATTATTCATAAAAAAATTGCATATTTCCTTGGTTTAGTGTTTAACACATATATTTAATTTTTAAAATGATGTATAAAATAAATTTAAATTATTCTACTTGTGTTGATTTGGTGTTGTATACATAGTCATCTTGAGAAGGCTACTATGTTAAACAAATGCATTGAGTAGCTAAGTAATATGTATAAGTATATGTCATTTTAAATCAAATACATACATTAGGGGTGTTTCATCCCATCCTATAATGTTCAAAGCAAACATTGCTCTTTTCCCATGTATCCATCTAATAGGTTATATGTTTCTAGCAAAATTAGCTCTAAGTTATTTTCACAATTTGGTTTTTTTTCCATAAATTTAACACATATTTGTCCATAAAAACTGTCATTTTCTTTATTTCTTTTTTTCATTGTATATTTTTTTAAACAACATATTATGATATCAATGCGTCATATTTTAGAATTTCAGATTTTAAAAAACTCAATATCGATACATTATAATTTAGGTCAATATAATTATTCATAAAAAATTGCATAGTTTTCTTGTTTTAGTGTTTAACACATATATTTAATTTTGAAAATGATGTATAAAATAAGTATAAATTATTCTACTTGTGTGTTATTTGGTGTAGTATACATAGTCACCTTGAGAAGGCTACTATGTTAAACAAATGCATTGAGTAGCTAAGTAATATGTATAAGTATATGTCATTTTAAATCAAATACATACATTACGAGTGTTTCATCCCATCCTATAATGTTCAAAGCAAAATAGCTCTTTTCCCATGTATCCATCTAATAGGTTATATGTTTCTAGCAAAATTAGCTCTAAGTTATTTTCACAATTTGGTTTTTTTTCCATAAATTTAACACATATTTGTCCATAAAAACTGTCATTTTCTTTATTTCTTTTTTTCATTGTATATTTTTTTAAACAACATATTATGATATCAATGCGTCATATTTTAGAATTTCAGATTTTAAAAAACTCAATATCGATACATTATAATTTAGGTCAATATAATTATTCATAAGAAATTGCATAGTTTCTTGTTTTAGTGTTTAACACATATATTTAATTTTGAAAATGATGTATAAAATAAATTTAAATTATTCTACTTGTGTTGATTTGGTGTTGTATACATAGTCACCTTGAGAAGGCTACTATGTTAAACAAATGCATTGAGTAGCTAAGTAATATGTATAAGTATATGTCATTTTAAATCAAATACATACATTACGAGTGTTTCATCCCATCCTATAATGTTCAAAGCAAAATAGCTCTTTTCCCATGTATCCATCTAATAGGTTAGATGTTTCTAGCAAAATTAGCTCTAAGTTATTTTCACAATTTGTTTTTTTTTCCATAAATTTAACATATATTTGTCCATAAAAACTGCCATTTTCTTTATTTCTTTTTTTCATTGTATATTTTTTTAAACAACATATTATGATATCAATGCCTCATATTTTAGAATTTCAGATTTTAAAAAACTCAATATCAATACATTATAATTTAGGTCGTTATAATTATTCATAAAAAATTGCATATTTCCTTGGTTTAGTGTTTAACACATATATTTAATTTTTAAAATGATGTATAAAATAAATTTAAATTATTCTACTTGTGTTGATTTGGTGTTGTATACATAGTCATCTTGAGAAGGCTACTATGTTAAACAAATGCATTGAGTAGCTAAGTAATATGTATAAGTATATGTCATTTTAAATCAAATACATACATTAGGGGTGTTTCATCCCATCCTATAATGTTCAAAGCAAACATTGCTCTTTTCCCATGTATCCATCTAATAGGTTATATGTTTCTAGCAAAATAGCTCTAAGTTATTTTCACAATTTGGTTTTTTTTCCATAAATTTAACACATATTTGTCCATAAAAACTGTCATTTTCTTTATTTCTTTTTTTCATTGTATATTTTTTTAAACAACATATTATGATATCAATGCGTCATATTTTAGAATTTCAGATTTTAAAAAACTCAATATCGATACATTATAATTTAGGTCAATATAATTATTCATAAAAAATTGCATAGTTTCTTGTTTTAGTGTTTAACACATATATTTAATTTTGAAAATGATGTATAAAATAAGTATAAATTATTCTACTTGTGTGTTATTTGGTGTAGTATACATAGTCACCTTGAGAAGGCTACTATGTTAAACAAATGCATTGAGTAGCTAAGTAATATGTATAAGTATATGTCATTTTAAATCAAATACATACATTACGAGTGTTTCATCCCATCCTATAATGTTCAAAGCAAAATAGCTCTTTTCCCATGTATCCATCTAATAGGTTATATGTTTCTAGCAAAATTAGCTCTAAGTTATTTTCACAATTTGGTTTTTTTTCCATAAATTTAACACATATTTGTCCATAAAAACTGTCATTTTCTTTATTTCTTTTTTTCATTGTATATTTTTTTAAACAACATATTATGATATCAATGCGTCATATTTTTGAATTTCAGATTTTAAAAAACTCAATATCGATACATTATAATTTAGGTCAATATAATTATTCATAAGAAATTGCATAGTTTCTTGTTTTAGTGTTTAACACATATATTTAATTTTGAAAATGATGTATAAAATAAATTTAAATTATTCTACTTGTGTTGATTTGGTGTTGTATACATAGTCATCTTGAGAAGGCTACTATGTTAAACAAATGCATTGAGTAGCTAAGTAATATGTATAAGTATATGTCATTTTAAATCAAATACATACATTACGAGTGTTTCATCCCATCCTATAATGTTCAAAGCAAAATAGCTCTTTTCCCATGTATCCATCTAATAGGTTATATGTTTCTAGCAAAATTAGCTCTAAGTTATTTTCACAATTTGGTTTTTTTTCCATAAATTTAACACATATTTGTCCATAAAAACTGTCATTTTCTTTATTTCTTTTTTTCATTGTATATTTTTTTAAACAACATATTATGATATCAATGCGTCATATTTTAGAATTTCAGATTTTAAAAAACTCAATATCGATACATTATAATTTAGGTCAATATAATTATTCATAAAAAATTGCATATTTTCTTGTTTTAGTGTTTAACACATATATTTAATTTTGAAAATGATGTATAAAATAAGTATAAATTATTCTACTTGTGTGTTATTTGGTGTAGTATACATAGTCACCTTGAGAAGGCTACTATGTTAAACAAATGCATTGAGTAGCTAAGTAATATGTATAAGTATATGTCATTTTAAATCAAATACATACATTACGAGTGTTTCATCCCATCCTATAATGTTCAAAGCAAAATAGCTCTTTTCCCATGTATCCATCTAATAGGTTATATGTTTCTAGCAAAATTAGCTCTAAGTTATTTTCACAATTTGTTTTTTTTTCCATAAATTTAACACATATTTGTCCATAAAAACTGTCATTTTCTTTATTTCTTTTTTTCATTGTATATTTTTTTAAACAACATATTATGATATCAATGCGTCATATTTTAGAATTTCAGATTTTAAAAAACTCAATATCGATACATTATAATTTAGGTCAATATAATTATTCATAAAAAATTGCATATTTTCTTGTTTTAGTGTTTAACACATATATTTAATTTTGAAAATGATGTATAAAATAAGTTTAAATTATTCTACTTGTGTTGATTTTGTGTTGTATACATAGTCACCTTGAGAAGGCTACTATGTTAAACAAATGCATTGAGTAGCTAAGTAATATGTATAAGTATATGTCATTTTAAATCAAATACATACATTACGAGTGTTTCATCCCATCCTATAATGTTCAAAGCAAAATAGCTCTTTTCCCATGTATCCATCTAATAGGTTATATGTTTCTAGCAAAATTAGCTCTAAGTTATTTTCACAATTTGTTTTTTTTTTCCATAAATTTAACACATATTTGTCCATAAAAACTGCCATTTTCTTTATTTCTTTTTTTCATTGTATATTTTTTTAAACAACATATTATGATATCAATGCGTCATATTTTAGAATTTCAGATTTTAAAAAACTCAATATCGATACATTATAATTTAGGTCGATATAATTATTCATAAAAAATTGCATAGTTTCTTGTTTTAGTGTTTAACACATATATTTAATTTTGAAAATGATGTATAAAATAAGTATGAATTATTCTACTTGCGTTGATTTGGTGTTGTATACATAGTCATCTTGAGAAGGCTACTATGTTAAACAAATGCATTGAGTAGCTAAGTAATATGTATAAGTATATGTCATTTTAAATCAAATACATACATTAGGGTGTTTCATCCCATCCTATAATGTTCAAAGCAAACATAGCTCTTTTCCCATGTATCCATCTAATAGGTTATATGTTTCTAGCAAAATTAGCTCTAAGTTATTTTCACAATTTGGTTTTTTTTCCATAAATTTAACACATATTTGTCCATAAAAACTGTCATTTTCTTTATTTCTTTTTTTCATTGTATATTTTTTTAAACAACATATTATGATATCAATGCGTCATATTTTAGAATTTCAGATTTTAAAAAACTCAATATCGATACATTATAATTTAGGTCAATATAATTATTCATAAAAAATTGCATAGTTTTCTTGTTTTAGTGTTTAACACATATATTTAATTTTGAAAATGATGTATAAAATAAGTATAAATTATTCTACTTGTGTGTTATTTGGTGTAGTATACATAGTCACCTTGAGAAGGCTACTATGTTAAACAAATGCATTGAGTAGCTAAGTAATATGTATAAGTATATGTCATTTTAAATCAAATACATACATTACGAGTGTTTCATCCCATCCTATAATGTTCAAAGCAAAATAGCTCTTTTCCCATGTATCCATCTAATAGGTTATATGTTTCTAGCAAAATTAGCTCTAAGTTATTTTCACAATTTGGTTTTTTTTCCATAAATTTAACACATATTTGTCCATAAAAACTGTCATTTTCTTTATTTCTTTTTTTCATTGTATATTTTTTTAAACAACATATTATGATATCAATGCGTCATATTTTAGAATTTCAGATTTTAAAAAACTCAATATCGATACATTATAATTTAGGTCAATATAATTATTCATAAAAAATTGCATAGTTTTCTTGTTTTAGTGTTTAACACATATATTTAATTTTGAAAATGATGTATAAAATAAGTATAAATTATTCTACTTGTGTGTTATTTGGTGTAGTATACATAGTCACCTTGAGAAGGCTACTATGTTAAACAAATGCATTGAGTAGCTAAGTAATATGTATAAGTATATGTCATTTTAAATCAAATACATACATTACGAGTGTTTCATCCCATCCTATAATGTTCAAAGCAAAATAGCTCTTTTCCCATGTATCCATCTAATAGGTTATATGTTTCTAGCAAAATTAGCTCTAAGTTATTTTCACAATTTGTTTTTTTTTCCATAAATTTAACACATATTTGTCCATAAAAACTGCCATTTTCTTTATTTCTTTTTTTCATTGTATATTTTTTTAAACAACATATTATGATATCAATGCCTCATATTTTAGAATTTCAGATTTTAAAAAACTCAATATCAATACATTATAATTTAGGTCGTTATAATTATTCATAAAAAATTGCATATTTCCTTGGTTTAGTGTTTAACACATATATTTAATTTTTAAAATGATGTATAAAATAAATTTAAATTATTCTACTTGTGTTGATTTGGTGTTGTATACATAGTCATCTTGAGAAGGCTACTATGTTAAACAAATGCATTGAGTAGCTAAGTAATATGTATAAGTATATGTCATTTTAAATCAAATACATACATTAGGGGTGTTTCATCCCATCCTATAATGTTCAAAGCAAACATTGCTCTTTTCCCATGTATCCATCTAATAGGTTATATGTTTCTAGCAAAATTAGCTCTAAGTTATTTTCACAATTTGGTTTTTTTTCCATAAATTTAACACATATTTGTCCATAAAAACTGTCATTTTCTTTATTTCTTTTTTTCATTGTATATTTTTTTAAACAACATATTATGATATCAATGCGTCATATTTTAGAATTTCAGATTTTAAAAAACTCAATATCGATACATTATAATTTAGGTCAATATAATTATTCATAAAAAATTGCATAGTTTTCTTGTTTTAGTGTTTAACACATATATTTAATTTTGAAAATGATGTATAAAATAAGTATAAATTATTCTACTTGTGTGTTATTTGGTGTAGTATACATAGTCACCTTGAGAAGGCTACTATGTTAAACAAATGCATTGAGTAGCTAAGTAATATGTATAAGTATATGTCATTTTAAATCAAATACATACATTACGAGTGTTTCATCCCATCCTATAATGTTCAAAGCAAAATAGCTCTTTTCCCATGTATCCATCTAATAGGTTATATGTTTCTAGCAAAATTAGCTCTAAGTTATTTTCACAATTTGGTTTTTTTTCCATAAATTTAACACATATTTGTCCATAAAAACTGTCATTTTCTTTATTTCTTTTTTTCATTGTATATTTTTTTAAACAACATATTATGATATCAATGCGTCATATTTTAGAATTTCAGATTTTAAAAAACTCAATATCGATACATTATAATTTAGGTCAATATAATTATTCATAAAAAATTGCATAGTTTCTTGTTTTAGTGTTTAACACATATATTTAATTTTGAAAATGATGTATAAAATAAGTATAAATTATTCTACTTGTGTTTATTTGGTGTAGTATACATAGTCACCTTGAGAAGGCTACTATGTTAAACAAATGCATTGAGTAGCTAAGTAATATGTATAAGTATATGTCATTTTAAATCAAATACATACATTACGAGTGTTTCATCCCATCCTATAATGTTCAAAGCAAAATAGCTCTTTTCCCATGTATCCATCTAATAGGTTATATGTTTCTAGCAAAATTAGCTCTAAGTTATTTTCACAATTTGTTTTTTTTTCCATAAATTTAACACATATTTGTCCATAAAAACTGCCATTTTCTTTATTTCTTTTTTTCATTGTATATTTTTTTAAACAACATATTATGATATCAATGCCTCATATTTTAGAATTTCAGATTTTAAAAAACTCAATATCAATACATTATAATTTAGGTCGTTATAATTATTCATAAAAAATTGCATATTTCCTTGGTTTAGTGTTTAACACATATATTTAATTTTTAAAATGATGTATAAAATAAATTTAAATTATTCTACTTGTGTTGATTTGGTGTTGTATACATAGTCATCTTGAGAAGGCTACTATGTTAAACAAATGCATTGAGTAGCTAAGTAATATGTATAAGTATATGTCATTTTAAATCAAATACATACATTAGGGGTGTTTCATCCCATCCTATAATGTTCAAAGCAAACATTGCTCTTTTCCCATGTATCCATCTAATAGGTTATATGTTTCTAGCAAAATTAGCTCTAAGTTATTTTCACAATTTGGTTTTTTTTTCCATAAATTTAACACATATTTGTCCATAAAAACTGTCATTTTCTTTATTTCTTTTTTTCATTGTATATTTTTTTAAACAACATATTATGATATCAATGCGTCATATTTTAGAATTTCAGATTTTAAAAAACTCAATATCGATACATTATAATTTAGGTCAATATAATTATTCATAAAAAATTGCATAGTTTTCTTGTTTTAGTGTTTAACACATATATTTAATTTTGAAAATGATGTATAAAATAAGTATAAATTATTCTACTTGTGTGTTATTTGGTGTAGTATACATAGTCACCTTGAGAAGGCTACTATGTTAAACAAATGCATTGAGTAGCTAAGTAATATGTATAAGTATATGTCATTTTAAATCAAATACATACATTACGAGTGTTTCATCCCATCCTATAATGTTCAAAGCAAAATAGCTCTTTTCCCATGTATCCATCTAATAGGTTATATGTTTCTAGCAAAATTAGCTCTAAGTTATTTTCACAATTTGGTTTTTTTTCCATAAATTTAACACATATTTGTCCATAAAAACTGTCATTTTCTTTATTTCTTTTTTTCATTGTATATTTTTTTAAACAACATATTATGATATCAATGCGTCATATTTTAGAATTTCAGATTTTAAAAAACTCAATATCGATACATTATAATTTAGGTCAATATAATTATTCATAAAAAATTGCATAGTTTCTTGTTTTAGTGTTTAACACATATATTTAATTTTGAAAATGATGTATAAAATAAGTTAAATTATTCTACTTGTGTTGATTTGGTGTTGTATACATAGTCACCTTGAGAAGGCTACTATGTTAAACAAATGCATTGAGTAGCTAAGTAATATGTATAAGTATATGTCATTTTAAATCAAATACATACATTACGAGTGTTTCATCCCATCCTATAATGTTCAAAGCAAAATAGCTCTTTTCCCATGTATCCATCTAATAGGTTATATGTTTCTAGCAAAATTAGCTCTAAGTTATTTTCACAATTTGTTTTTTTTTCCATAAATTTAACACATATTTGTCCATAAAAACTGTCATTTTCTTTATTTCTTTTTTTCATTGTATATTTTTTTAAACAACATATTATGATATCAATGCGTCATATTTTAGAATTTCAGATTTTAAAAAACTCAATATCGATACATTATAATTTAGGTCAATATAATTATTCATAAAAAATTGCATATTTTCTTGTTTTAGTGTTTAACACATATATTTAATTTTGAAAATGATGTATAAAATAAGTATAAATTATTCTACTTGTGTTGATTTGGTGTAGTATACATAGTCACCTTGAGAAGGCTACTATGTTAAACAAATGCATTGAGTAGCTAAGTAATATGTATAAGTATATGTCATTTTAAATCAAATACATACATTACGAGTGTTTCATCCCATCCTATAATGTTCAAAGCAAAATAGCTCTTTTCCCATGTATCCATCTAATAGGTTATATGTTTCTAGCAAAATTAGCTCTAAGTTATTTTCACAATTTGGTTTTTTTTCCATAAATTTAACACATATTTGTCCATAAAAACTGTCATTTTCTTTATTTCTTTTTTTCATTGTATATTTTTTTAAACAACATATTATGATATCAATGCGTCATATTTTAGAATTTCAGATTTTAAAAAACTCAATATCGATACATTATAATTTAGGTCAATATAATTATTCATAAAAAATTGCATATTTTCTTGTTTTAGTGTTTAACACATATATTTAATTTTGAAAATGATGTATAAAATAAGTATAAATTATTCTACTTGTGTGTTATTTGGTGTAGTATACATAGTCACCTTGAGAAGGCTACTATGTTAAACAAATGCATTGAGTAGCTAAGTAATATGTATAAGTATATGTCATTTTAAATCAAATACATACATTACGAGTGTTTCATCCCATCCTATAATGTTCAAAGCAAAATAGCTCTTTTCCCATGTATCCATCTAATAGGTTATATGTTTCTAGCAAAATTAGCTCTAAGTTATTTTCACAATTTGTTTTTTTTTTCCATAAATTTAACACATATTTGTCCATAAAAACTGCCATTTTCTTTATTTCTTTTTTTCATTGTATATTTTTTTAAACAACATATTATGATATCAATGCGTCATATTTTAGAATTTCAGATTTTAAAAAACTCAATATCAATACATTATAATTTAGGTCAATATAATTATTCATAAAAAATTGCATAGTTTTCTTGTTTTAGTGTTTAAGACATATATTTAATTTTGAAAATGATGTATAAAATAAGTATGAATTATTCTACTTGCGTTGATTTGGTGTTGTATACATAGTCATCTTGAGAAGGCTACTATGTTAAACAAATGCATTGAGTAGCTAAGTAATATGTATAAGTATATGTCATTTTAAATCAAATACATACATTAGGGCTGTTTCATCCCATCCTATAATGTTCAAAGCAAACATTGCTCTTTTCCCATGTATCCATCTAATAGGTTATATGTTTCTAGCAAAATTAGCTCTAAGTTATTTTCACAATTTGGTTTTTTTTCCATAAATTTAACACATATTTGTCCATAAAAACTGTCATTTTCTTTATTTCTTTTTTTCATTGTATATTTTTTTAAACAACATATTATGATATCAATGCGTCATATTTTAGAATTTCAGATTTTAAAAAACTCAATATCGATACATTATAATTTAGGTCAATATAATTATTCATAAAAAATTGCATAGTTTTCTTGTTTTAGTGTTTAACACATATATTTAATTTTGAAAATGATGTATAAAATAAGTATAAATTATTCTACTTGTGTGTTATTTGGTGTAGTATACATAGTCACCTTGAGAAGGCTACTATGTTAAACAAATGCATTGAGTAGCTAAGTAATATGTATAAGTATATGTCATTTTAAATCAAATACATACATTAGGAGTGTTTCATCCCATCCTATAATGTTCAAAGCAAACATAGCTCTTTTCCCATGTATCCATCTAATAGGTTATATGTTTCTAGCAAAATTAGCTCTAAGTTATTTTCACAATTTGGTTTTTTTTCCATATATTTAACACATATTTGTCCATAAAAACTGTCATTTTCTTTATATTTTTTTTTCATTGTATATTTTTTTAAACAACATATTATGATATCAATGCGTCATATTTTAGAATTTCAGATTTTAAAAAACTCAATATCGATACATTATAATTTAGGTCAATATAATTATTCATAAAAAATTGCATAGTTTTCTTGTTTTAGTGTTTAACACATATATTTAATTTTGAAAATGATGTATAAAATAAGTATAAATTATTCTACTTGTGTGTTATTTGGTGTAGTATACATAGTCACCTTGAGAAGGCTACTATGTTAAACAAATGCATTGAGTAGCTAAGTAATATGTATAAGTATATGTCATTTTAAATCAAATACATACATTACGAGTGTTTCATCCCATCCTATAATGTTCAAAGCAAAATAGCTCTTTTCCCATGTATCCATCTAATAGGTTATATGTTTCTAGCAAAATTAGCTCTAAGTTATTTTCACAATTTGTTTTTTTTTCCATAAATTTAACACATATTTGTCCATAAAAACTGCCATTTTCTTTATTTCTTTTTTTCATTGTATATTTTTTTAAACAACATATTATGATATCAATGCCTCATATTTTAGAATTTCAGATTTTAAAAAACTCAATATCAATACATTATAATTTAGGTCGTTATAATTATTCATAAAAAAATTGCATATTTCCTTGTTTTAGTGTTTAAGACATATATTTAATTTTTAAAATGATGTATAAAATAAATTTAAATTATTCTACTTGTGTTGATTTGGTGTTGTATACATAGTCATCTTGAGAAGGCTACTATGTTAAACAAATGCATTGAGTAGCTAAGTAATATGTATAAGTATATGTCATTTTAAATCAAATACATACATTAGGGGTGTTTCATCCCATCCTATAATGTTCAAAGCAAACATTGCTCTTTTCCCATGTATCCATCTAATAGGTTATATGTTTCTAGCAAAATTAGCTCTAAGTTATTTTCACAATTTGGTTTTTTTTTCCATAAATTTAACACATATTTGTCCATAAAAACTGTCATTTTCTTTATTTCTTTTTTCATTGTATATTTTTTTAAACAACATATTATGATATCAATGCGTCATATTTTAGAATTTCAGATTTTAAAAAACTCAATATCGATACATTATAATTTAGGTCAATATAATTATTCATAAAAAATTGCATAGTTTTCTTGTTTTAGTGTTTAACACATATATTTAATTTTGAAAATGATGTATAAAAAAAGTATGAATTATTCTATTTGTGTGTTATTTGGTGTAGTATACATAGTCACCTTGAGAACGCTACTGTGTTAAACAAATGCATTGAGTAGCTAAGTAATATGTATAAGTATATGTCATTTTAAATCAAATACATACATTAGGGGTGTTTCATCCCATCCTATAATGTTCAAAGCAAACATTGCTCTTTTCTCATGTATCCATCTAATAGGTTATATGTTTCTAGCAAAATTAGCTCTAAGTTATTTTCACAATTTGGTTTTTTTTCCATATATTTAACACATATTTGTCCATAAAAACTGTCATTTTCTTTATATTTTTTTTTCATTGTATATTTTTTTAAACAACATATTATGATATCAATGCGTCATATTTTAGAATTTCAGATTTTAAAAAACTCAATATCGATACATTATAATTTAGGTCAATATAATTATTCATAAAAAATTGCATAGTTTTCTTGTTTTAGTGTTTAACACATATATTTAATTTTGAAAATGATGTATAAAAAAGTATAAATTATTCTACTTGTGTTATTTGGTGTAGTATACATAGTCACCTTGAGAAGGCTACTATGTTAAACAAATGCATTGAGTAGCTAAGTAATATGTATAAGTATATGTCATTTTAAATCAAATACATACATTACGAGTGTTTCATCCCATCCTATAATGTTCAAAGCAAAATAGCTCTTTTCCCATGTATCCATCTAATAGGTTATATGTTTCTAGCAAAATTAGCTCTAAGTTATTTTCACAATTTGTTTTTTTTTCCATAAATTTAACACATATTTGTCCATAAAAACTGCCATTTTCTTTATTTCTTTTTTTCATTTATATTTTTTTAAACAACATATTATGATATCAATGCCTCATATTTTAGAATTTCAGATTTTAAAAAACTCAATATCAATACATTATAATTTAGGTCGTTATAATTATTCATAAAAAATTGCATATTTCCTTGTTTTAGTGTTTAAGACATATATTTAATTTTTAAAATGATGTATAAAATAAATTTAAATTATTCTACTTGTGTTGATTTGGTGTTGTATACATAGTCATCTTGAGAAGGCTACTATGTTAAACAAATGCATTGAGTAGCTAAGTAATATGTATAAGTATATGTCATTTTAAATCAAATACATACATTAGGGGTGTTTCATCCCATCCTATAATGTTCAAAGCAAACATTGCTCTTTTCCCATGTATCCATCTAATAGGTTATATGTTTCTAGCAAAATTAGCTCTAAGTTATTTTCACAATTTGGTTTTTTTTCCATAAATTTAACACATATTTGTCCATAAAAACTGTCATTTTCTTTATTTCTTTTTTTCATTGTATATTTTTTTAAACAACATATTATGATATCAATGCGTCATATTTTAGAATTTCAGATTTTAAAAAACTCAATATCGATACATTATAATTTAGGTCAATATAATTATTCATAAAAAATTGCATAGTTTCTTGTTTTAGTGTTTAACACATATATTTAATTTTGAAAATGATGTATAAAAAAGTATAAATTATTCTATTTGTGTGTTATTTGGTGTAGTATACATAGTCACCTTGAGAACGCTACTATGTTAAACAAATGCATTGAGTAGCTAAGTAATATGTATAAGTATATGTCATTTTAAATCAAATACATACATTAGGGGTGTTTCATCCCATCCTATAATGTTCAAAGCAAACATGGCTCTTTTCCCATGTATCCATCTAATAGGTTATATGTTTCTAGCAAAATTAGCTCTAAGTTATTTTCACAATTTGGTTTTTTTTCCATATATTTAACACATATTTGTCCATAAAAACTGTCATTTTCTTTATATTTTTTTTTCATTGTATATTTTTTTAAACAACATATTATGATATCAATGCGTCATATTTTAGAATTTCAGATTTTAAAAAACTCAATATCGATACATTATAATTTAGGTCAATATAATTATTCATAAAAAATTGCATAGTTTTCTTGTTTTAGTGTTTAACACATATATTTAATTTTGAAAATGATGTATAAAATAAGTATAAATTATTCTACTTGTGTGTTATTTGGTGTAGTATACATAGTCACCTTGAGAAGGCTACTATGTTAAACAAATGCATTGAGTAGCTAAGTAATATGTATAAGTATATGTCATTTTAAATCAAATACATACATTACGAGTGTTTCATCCCATCCTATAATGTTCAAAGCAAAATAGCTCTTTTCCCATGTATCCATCTAATAGGTTATATGTTTCTAGCAAAATTAGCTCTAAGTTATTTTCACAATTTGTTTTTTTTTCCATAAATTTAACACATATTTGTCCATCAAAACTGCCATTTTCTTTATTTCTTTTTTTCATTGTATATTTTTTTAAACAACATATTATGATATCAATGCCTCATATTTTAGAATTTCAGATTTTAAAAAACTCAATATCAATACATTATAATTTAGGTCGTTATAATTATTCATAAAAAAATTGCATATTTCCTTGGTTTAGTGTTTAAGACATATATTTAATTTTTAAAATGATGTATAAAATAAATTTAAATTATTCTACTTGTGTTGATTTGGTGTTGTATACATAGTCATCTTGAGAAGGCTACTATGTTAAACAAATGCATTGAGTAGCTAAGTAATATGTATAAGTATATGTCATTTTAAATCAAATACATACATTAGGGGTGTTTCATCCCATCCTATAATGTTCAAAGCAAACATAGCTCTTTTCCCATGTATCCATCTAATAGGTTATATGTTTCTAGCAAAATTAGCTCTAAGTTATTTTCACAATTTGGTTTTTTTTTCCATAAATTTAACACATATTTGTCCATAAAAACTGTCATTTTCTTTATTTCTTTTTTTCATTGTATATTTTTTTAAACAACATATTATGATATCAATGCGTCATATTTTAGAATTTCAGATTTTAAAAAACTCAATATCGATACATTATAATTTAGGTCAATATAATTATTCATAAAAAATTGCATAGTTTTCTTGTTTTAGTGTTTAACACATATATTTAATTTTGAAAATGATGTATAAAATAAGTATAAATTATTCTACTTGTGTGTTATTTGGTGTAGTATACATAGTCACCTTGAGAAGGCTACTATGTTAAACAAATGCATTGAGTAGCTAAGTAATATGTATAAGTATATGTCATTTTAAATCAAATACATACATTACGAGTGTTTCATCCCATCCTATAATGTTCAAAGCAAAATAGCTCTTTTCCCATGTATCCATCTAATAGGTTATATGTTTCTAGCAAAATTAGCTCTAAGTTATTTTCACAATTTGTTTTTTTTTTCCATAAATTTAACACATATTTGTCCATAAAAACTGCCATTTTCTTTATTTCTTTTTTTCATTGTATATTTTTTTAAACAACATATTATGATATCAATGCCTCATATTTTAGAATTTCAGATTTTAAAAAACTCAATATCAATACATTATAATTTAGGTCGTTATAATTATTCATAAAAAAATTGCATATTTCCTTGGTTTAGTGTTTAAGACATATATTTAATTTTTAAAATGATGTATAAAATAAATTTAAATTATTCTACTTGTGTTGATTTGGTGTTGTATACATAGTCATCTTGAGAAGGCTACTATGTTAAACAAATGCATTGAGTAGCTAAGTAATATGTATAAGTATATGTCATTTTAAATCAAATACATACATTAGGGGTGTTTCATCCCATCCAATAATGTTCAAAGCAAACATTGCTCTTTTCCCATGTATCCATCTAATAGGTTATATGTTTCTAGCAAAATTAGCTCTAAGTTATTTTCACAATTTGGTTTTTTTTCCATAAATTTAACACATATTTGTCCATAAAAACTGTCATTTTCTTTATTTCTTTTTTTCATTGTATATTTTTTTAAACAACATATTATGATATCAATGCGTCATATTTTAGAATTTCAGATTTTAAAAAACTCAATATCGATACATTATAATTTAGGTCAATATAATTATTCATAAAAAATTGCATAGTTTTCTTGTTTTAGTGTTTAACACATATATTTAATTTTGAAAATGATGTATAAAAAAAGTATGAATTATTCTACTTGTGTGTTATTTGGTGTAGTATACATAGTCACCTTGAGAAGGCTACTATGTTAAACAAATGCATTGAGTAGCTAAGTAATATGTATAAGTATATGTCATTTTAAATCAAATACATACATTAGGGGTGTTTCATCCCATCCTATAATGTTCAAAGCAAACATGCTCTTTTCCCATGTATCCATCTAATAGGTTATATGTTTCTAGCAAAATTAGCTCTAAGTTATTTTCACAATTTGGTTTTTTTTCCATAAATTTAACACATATTTGTCCATAAAAACTGTCATTTTCTTTATTTCTTTTTTTCATTGTATATTTTTTTAAACAACATATTATGATATCAATGCGTCATATTTTAGAATTTCAGATTTTAAAAAACTCAATATCGATACATTATAATTTAGGTCAATATAATTATTCATAAAAAATTGCATAGTTTTCTTGTTTTAGTGTTTAACACATATATTTAATTTTGAAAATGATGTATAAAAAAAGTATGAATTATTCTACTTGTGTGTTATTTGGTGTAGTATACATAGTCACCTTGAGAAGGCTACTATGTTAAACAAATGCATTGAGTAGCTAAGTAATATGTATAAGTATATGTCATTTTAAATCAAATACATACATTACGAGTGTTTCATCCCATCCTATAATGTTCAAAGCAAAATAGCTCTTTTCCCATGTATCCATCTAATAGGTTATATGTTTCTAGCAAAATTAGCTCTAAGTTATTTTCACAATTTGTTTTTTTTTTCCATAAATTTAACACATATTTGTCCATAAAAACTGCCATTTTCTTTATTTCTTTTTTTCATTGTATATTTTTTTAAACAACATATTATGATATCAATGCGTCATATTTTAGAATTTCAGATTTTAAAAAACTCAATATCAATACATTATAATTTAGGTCGTTATAATTATTCATAAAAAATTGCATAGTTTTCTTGTTTTAGTGTTTAAGACATATATTTAATTTTGAAAATGATGTATAAAATAAGTATGAATTATTCTACTTGCGTTGATTTGGTGTTGTATACATAGTCATCTTGAGAAGGCTACTATGTTAAACAAATGCATTGAGTAGCTAAGTAATATGTATAAGTATATGTCATTTTAAATCAAATACATACATTAGGGCTGTTTCATCCCATCCTCTTGAGAAGGCTACTATGTTAAACAAATGCATTAAGTATCTAAGTAATATGTTTAAGTAAATGTCATTTTTATTCAAACACATCCATTTGGAGTGTTTCATTCCATCCTATAATATTCAAAGCAAACATACCTCTTTTCCCATGTTTCCATCTAATAGGTTATATGTTTCTAGCTAAAGTAGCTCTACATTATTTCACAATTTGTTTTGTTTTTCATAAATTTAACACATATTTGTCTATAAAAACTGTCATTTTCTTTATATCTTTTTTTCATTGTGATTTTTTTTAACAACATTTTATGATATCAATATGTTGTATTTTAGAATTTCAGATTTTAAAAAACTCAATTATCAATGCATTATAATATAAGTCAATAAAATTACTCATAAAAAATTCGCATATTCTCTTGTTTTAATGTTTAAAAAATATATTTAATTTAATAAACTATATATAAAATAAGTATAAATTATTCTAATAGTGTTGATTTGGTGTAATAAACATAGTCACCTTGAGAAGGCTACTATGTTAAATAAATGCATTAAGTAGCTGAGTAATATGTATAAGTATATGTTATTTTATTCAAATACGTCCATTTGGAGTGTTTCATCCCATCCTATAATGTTCAAAGCAATATAGCTCTTCTCCCATGAATCCATCTAATAGGTTATATGTTTCTAGCTAAAGTAGCTCTACATTATTTCACAATTTGTTTTGTTTTTCATAAATTTAACACATATTTGTCTATAAAAACAGTTATTTTCTTTATATCTTTTTCTCATTGTAATTTTTTTAAAACAACATATTATGATATCAATACATTATATTTTAGAATTTTAGATTTTAAAAAACTCAAATATCAATACATTATAATTTAAGTCAATATAATTATTGATAAAAAATTCGCATATTTTCTTGTTCTAGTGTTTAACACATATATTTAATTTTAAAAAAGATGTATAAAATAAGTATAAATTATTACACAAGTGTTTATTTGGTGTAGTAAAGATAGTCACCTTGAGAAGGCTACTATGTTAAACAAATGCATTAAGTAGCTAAGTAATATGTATAAGTAAATGTCATTTTTATTCAAATACATCCATTTGGAGTGTTTCATCCCATCCTATAATATTCAAAGCAAACATAGCTCTTTTCCTATGTATCCATCTAATAGGTTATATGTTTCTAGCAAAAGTGGCTCTACGTTATTTTCACAATTTGTTTTGTTTTTCATAAATTTAACACATATTTGTCTATAAAAACTGTCATTTTCTTTATATCTTTTTCTTATTGTAATTTTTTTAAACAACATATTATGATATCAAAATATTTATATTTTAGAATTTCATATTTTTAAAAACCCAAATATCAATACATTATAATTTAAGTCAATATAATTATTGATAAAAAATTCGCTTATTTTCTTGTTCTAGTGTTTAACACATATATTTAATTTTAAAAAAGATGTATAAAATAAGTATAAATTATTACACAAGTGTTTATTTGGTGTAGTAAAGATAGTCACCTTGAGAAGGCTACTATGTTAAACAAATGCATTAAGTAGCTAAGTAATATGTATAAGTAAATGTCATTTTTATTCAAATACATCCATTTGGAGTGTTTCATCCCATCCTATAATATTCAAAGCAAACATAGCTCTTTTCCTATGTATCCATCTAATAGGTTATATGTTTCTAGCAAAAGTGGCTCTACGTTATTTTCACAATTTGTTTTGTTTTTCATAAATTTAACACATATTTGTCCATAAAAACTGTCATTTTCTTTAATCGTTTTCTCATTGTAATTTTTTTTAAACAACATATTATGATATCAAAATATTTATATTTTAGAATTTCATATTTTTAAAAACCCAAATATCAATACATTATAATTTAAGTCAATATAATTATACCTTAAAAATTCGCATATTTTCTTGTTCTAGTGTTTAACACATATATTTAATTTTAAAAAAGATGTATAAAATAAGTATAAATTATTACACAAGTGTTTATTTTTGTTGTAAACATAGTCACCTTGAGAAGGCTACTATGTTAAACAAATGCATTAAGTATCTAAGTAATATGTTTAAGTAAATGTCATTTTTATTCAAACACATCCATTTGGAGTGTTTCATTCCATCCTATAATATTCAAAGCAAACATACCTCTTTTCCCATGTTTCCATCTAATAGGTTATATGTTTCTAGCTAAAGTAGCTCTACATTATTTCACAATTTGTTTTGTTTTTCATAAATTTAACACATATTTGTCTATAAAAACTGTCATTTTCTTTATATCTTTTTTTCATTGTGATTTTTTTTAACAACATTTTATGATATCAATATGTTGTATTTTAGAATTTCAGATTTTAAAAAACTCAATTATCAATGCATTATAATATAAGTCAATAAAATTACTCATAAAAAATTCGCATATTCTCTTGTTTTAATGTTTAAAAAATATATTTAATTTAATAAACTATATATAAAATAAGTATAAATTATTCTAATAGTGTTGATTTGGTGTAATAAACATAGTCACCTTGAGAAGGCTACTATGTTAAATAAATGCATTAAGTAGCTGAGTAATATGTATAAGTATATGTTATTTTTATTCAAATACGTCCATTTGGAGTGTTTCATCCCATCCTATAATGTTCAAAGCAATATAGCTCTTCTCCCATGAATCCATCTAATAGGTTATATGTTTCTAGCAAAAGTAGCTCTACGTTATTTTCATAATTTGTTTTGTTGTTCATAAATTTAACACATATTTGTCCATAAAAACAGTTATTTTCTTTATATCTTTTTCTCATTGTAATTTTTTTAAAACAACATATTATGATATCAATACATTATATTTTAGAATTTTAGATTTTAAAAAACTCAAATATCAATACATTATAATTTAAGTCAATATAATTATTGATAAAAAATTCGCATATTTTCTTGTTCTAGTGTTTAACACATATATTTAATTTTAAAAAAGATGTATAAAATAAGTATAAATTATTACACAAGTGTTTATTTGGTGTAGTAAAGATAGTCACCTTGAGAAGGCTACTATGTTAAACAAATGCATTAAGTAGCTAAGTAATATGTATAAGTAAATGTCATTTTTATTCAAATACATCCATTTGGAGTGTTTCATCCCATCCTATAATATTCAAAGCAAACATAGCTCTTTTCCTATGTATCCATCTAATAGGTTATATGTTTCTAGCAAAAGTGGCTCTACGTTATTTTCACAATTTGTTTTGTTTTTCATAAATTTAACACATATTTGTCCATAAAAACTGTCTTTTTCTTTATATCTTTTTCTCATTGTAATTTTTTTAAACAATATATTATGATATCAAAATATTTATATTTTAGAATTTCATATTTTTAAAAACCCAAATATCAATACATTATAATTTAAGTCAATATAATTATACCTTAAAAATTCGCTTATTTTCTTGTTCTAGTGTTTAACACATATATTTAATTTTAAAAAAGATGTATAAAATAAGTATAAATTATTACACAAGTGTTTATTTGGTGTTGTAAACATAGTCACCTTGAGAAGGCTACTATGTTAAACAAATGCATTAAGTAGCTAAGTAATATGTATAAGTAAATGTCATTTTTATTCAAATACATCCATTTGGAGTGTTTCATCCCATCCTATAATATTCAAAGCAAACATAGCTCTTTTCCTATGTATCCATCTAATAGGTTATATGTTTCTAGCAAAAGTGGCTCTACGTTATTTTCACAATTTGTTTTGTTTTTCATAAATTTAACACATATTTGTCCATAAAAACTGTCATTTTCTTTATATCTTTTTCTCATTGTAATTTTTTTAAACAACATATTATGATATCAAAATATTTATATTTTAGAATTTCAGATTTTTAAAAACCCAAATATCAATACATTATAATTTAAGTCAATATAATTATACCTTAAAAATTCGCATATTTTCTTGTTCTAGTGTTTAACACATATATTTAATTTTAAAAAGATGTATAAAATAAGTATAAATTATTACACAAGTGTTTATTTGGTGTAGTAAAGATAGTCGCCTTGAGAAGGCTACTATGTTAAACAAATGCATTAAGTAGCTAAGTAATATGTATAAGTAAATGTCATTTTTATTCAAATACATCCATTTGGAGTGTTTCATCCCATCCTATAATATTCAAAGCAAACATAGCTCTTTTCCTATGTATCCATCTAATAGGTTATATGTTTCTAGCAAAAGTGGCTCTACGTTATTTTCACAATTTGTTTTGTTTTTCATAAATTTAACACATATTTGTCCATAAAAACTGTCATTTTCTTTATATCTTTTTCTCATTGTAATTTTTTTAAACAACATATTATGATATCAAAATATTTATATTTTAGAATTTCATATTTTTAAAAACCCAAATATCAATACATTATAATTTAAGTCAATATAATTATACCTTAAAAATTCGCTTATTTTCTTGTTCTAGTGTTTAACACATATATTTAATTTTAAAAAAGATGTATAAAATAAGTATAAATTATTACACAAGTGTTTATTTGGTGTAGTAAAGATAGTCGCCTTGAGAAGGCTACTATGTTAAACAAATGCATTAAGTAGCTAAGTAATATGTATAAGTAAATGTCATTTTTATTCAAATACATCCATTTGGAGTGTTTCATCCCATCCTATAATATTCAAAGCAAACATAGCTCTTTTCCTATGTATCCATCTAATAGGTTATATGTTTCTAGCAAAAGTGGCTCTACGTTATTTTCACAATTTGTTTTGTTTTTCATAAATTTAACACATATTTGTCCATAAAAACTGTCATTTTCTTTATATCTTTTTCTCATTGTAATTTTTTTAAACAACATATTATGATATCAAAATATTTATATTTTAGAATTTCATATTTTTAAAAACCCAAATATCAATACATTATAATTTAAGTCAATATAATTATACCTTAAAAATTCGCTTATTTTCTTGTTCTAGTGTTTAACACATATATTTAATTTTAAAAAAGATGTATAAAATAAGTTTAAATTTTTCTACAAGTGTTTATTTGGTGTTGTAAACATAGTCACCTTGAGAAGGCTACTATGTTAAACAAATGCATTAAGTATCTAAGTAATATGTTTAAGTAAATGTCATTTTTATTCAAATACATCCATTTGGTGTGTTTCATTCCATCCTATAATATTCAAAGCAAACATAGCTCTTTTCCCATGTTTCCATCTAATAGGTTTTATGTTTCTAGCAAAAGTAGCTCTACATTATTTTCACAATTTGTTTTGTTTTTCATAAATTTAACACATATTTGTCTATAAAAACTGTCATTTTCTTTATATCTTTTTTTCATTGTGATTTTTTTTAACAACATTTTATGATATAAATATGTTGTATTTTAGAATTTCAGATTTTAAAAAACTCAATTATCAATGCATTATAATATAAGTCAATAAAATTACTCATAAAAAATTCGCATATTCTCTTGTTTTAATGTTTAAAAAATATATTTAATTTAATAAACTATATATAAAATAAGTATAAATTATTCTAATAGTGTTGATTTGGTGTAATAATCATAGTCACCTTGAGAAGGCTACTATGTTAAATAAATGCATTAAGTAGCTGAGTAATATGTATAAGTATATGTTATTTTTATTCAAATACGTCCATTTGGAGTGTTTCATCCCATCCTATAATGTTCAAAGCAATATAGCTCTTCTCCCATGAATCCATCTAATAGGTTATATGTTTCTAGCAAAAGTAGCTCTACGTTATTTTCATAATTTGTTTTGTTGTTCATAAATTTAACACATATTTGTCCATAAAAACAGTTATTTTCTTTATATCTTTTTCTCATTGTAATTTTTTTAAAACAACATATTATGATATCAATACATTATATTTTAGAATTTTAGATTTTAAAAAACTCAAATATCAATACATTATAATTTAAGTCAATATAATTATTGATAAAAAATTCGCATATTTTCTTGTTCTAGTGTTTAACACATATATTTAATTTTAAAAAAGATGTATAAAATAAGTATAAATTATTACACAAGTGTTTATTTGGTGTAGTAAAGATAGTCACCTTGAGAAGGCTACTATGTTAAACAAATGCATTAAGTAGCTAAGTAATATGTATAAGTAAATGTCATTTTTATTCAAATACATCCATTTGGAGTGTTTCATCCCATCCTATAATATTCAAAGCAAACATAGCTCTTTTCCTATGTATCCATCTAATAGGTTATATGTTTCTAGCAAAAGTGGCTCTACGTTATTTTCACAATTTGTTTTGTTTTTCATAAATTTAACACATATTTGTCCATAAAAACTGTCATTTTCTTTATAACTTTTTCTCATTGTAATTTTTTTAAACAACATATTATGATATCAAAATATTTATATTTTAGAATTTCATATTTTTAAAAACCCAAATATCAATACATTATAATTTAAGTCAATATAATTATACCTAAAAATTCGCATATTTTCTTGTTCTAGTGTTTAACACATATATTTAATTTTAAAAAAGATGTATAAAATAAGTATAAATTATTACACAAGTGTTTATTTGGTGTTGTAAACATAGTCACCTTGAGAAGGCTACTATGTTAAACAAATGCATTAAGTAGCTAAGTAATATGTATAAGTAAATGTCATTTTTATTCAAATACATCCATTTGGAGTGTTTCATCCCATCCTATAATATTCAAAGCAAACATAGCTCTTTTCCTATGTATCCATCTAATAGGTTATATGTTTCTAGCAAAAGTGGCTCTACGTTATTTTCACAATTTGTTTTGTTGTTCATAAATTTAACACATATTTGTCCATAAAAACTGTCATTTTCTTTATAACTTTTTCTCATTGTAATTTTTTTAAACAACATATTATGATATCAAATATTTATATTTTAGAATTTCATATTTTAAAAACCCAAATATCAATACATTATAATTTAAGTCAATATAATTATTGATAAAAAATTCGCTTATTTTCTTGTTCTAGTGTTTAACACATATATTTAATTTTAAAAAAGATGTATAAAATAAGTATAAATTATTACACAAGTGTTTATTTGGTGTAGTAAAGATAGTCACCTTGAGAAGGCTACTATGTTAAACAAATGCATTAAGTAGCTAAGTAATATGTATAAGTAAATGTCATTTTTATTCAAATACATCCATTTGGAGTGTTTCATCCCATCCTATAATATTCAAAGCAAACATAGCTCTTTTCCTATGTATCCATCTAATAGGTTATATGTTTCTAGCAAAAGTGGCTCTACGTTATTTTCACAATTTGTTTTGTTTTTCATATATTTAACACATATTTGTCCATAAAAACTGTCATTTTCTTTATATCGTTTTCTCATTGTAATTTTTTTTAAACAACATATTATGATATCAATACATTATATTTTAGAATTTCATATTTTTAAAAACCCAAATATCAATACATTATGATTTAAGTCAATATAATTATACCTTAAAAATTCGCATATTTTCTTGTTCTAGTGTTTAACACATATATTTAATTTTAAAAAAGATGTATAAAATAAGTATAAATTATTCTACAAGTGTTTATTTGTTGTTGTAAACATAGTCACCTTGAGAAGGCTACTATGTTAAACAAATGCATTAAGTATCTAAGTAATATGTTTAAGTAAATGTCATTTTTATTCAAACACATCCATTTGGAGTGTTTCATTCCATCCTATAATATTCAAAGCAAACATACCTCTTTTCCCATGTTTCCATCTAATAGGTTATATGTTTCTAGCTAAAGTAGCTCTACATTATTTCACAATTTGTTTTGTTTTTCATAAATTTAACACATATTTGTCTATAAAAACTGTCATTTTCTTTATATCTTTTTTTCATTGTGATTTTTTTTAACAACATTTTATGATATCAATATGTTGTATTTTAGAATTTCAGATTTTAAAAAACTCAATTATCAATGCATTATAATATAAGTCAATAAAATTACTCATAAAAAATTCGCATATTCTCTTGTTTTAATGTTTAAAAAATATATTTAATTTAATAAACTATATATAAAATAAGTATAAATTATTCTAATAGTGTTGATTTGGTGTAATAAACATAGTCACCTTGAGAAGGCTACTATGTTAAATAAATGCATTAAGTAGCTGAGTAATATGTATAAGTATATGTTATTTTTATTCAAATACGTCCATTTGGAGTGTTTCATCCCATCCTATAATGTTCAAAGCAATATAGCTCTTCTCCCATGAATCCATCTAATAGGTTATATGTTTCTAGCAAAAGTAGCTCTACGTTATTTTCATAATTTGTTTTGTTGTTCATAAATTTAACACATATTTGTCCATAAAAACAGTTATTTTCTTTATATCTTTTTCTCATTGTAATTTTTTTAAACAACATATTATGATATCAATACATTATATTTTAGAATTTTAGATTTTAAAAAACTCAAATATCAATACATTATAATTTAAGTCAATATAATTATTGATAAAAAATTCGCATATTTTCTTGTTCTAGTGTTTAACACATATATTTAATTTTAAAAAAGATGTATAAAATAAGTATAAATTATTACACAAGTGTTTATTTGGTGTAGTAAAGATAGTCACCTTGAGAAGGCTACTATGTTAAACAAATGCATTAAGTAGCTAAGTAATATGTATAAGTAAATGTCATTTTTATTCAAATACATCCATTTGGAGTGTTTCATCCCATCCTATAATATTCAAAGCAAACATAGCTCTTTTCCTATGTATCCATCTAATAGGTTATATGTTTCTAGCAAAAGTGGCTCTACGTTATTTTCACAATTTGTTTTGTTTTTCATAAATTTAACACATATTTGTCCATAAAAACTGTCATTTTCTTTATATCTTTTTCTCATTGTAATTTTTTTAAACAACATATTATGATATCAAAATATTTATATTTTAGAATTTCATATTTTTAAAAACCCAAATATCAATACATTATAATTTAAGTCAATATAATTATACCTTAAAAATTCGCTTATTTTCTTGTTCTAGTGTTTAACACATATATTTAATTTTAAAAAAGATGTATAAAATAAGTATAAATTATTACACAAGTGTTTATTTGGTGTAGTAAAGATAGTCACCTTGAGAAGGCTACTATGTTAAACAAATGCATTAAGTAGCTAAGTAATATGTATAAGTAAATGTCATTTTTATTCAAATACATCCATTTGGAGTGTTTCATCCCATCCTATAATATTCAAAGCAAACATAGCTCTTTTCCTATGTATCCATCTAATAGGTTATATGTTTCTAGCAAAAGTGGCTCTACGTTATTTTCACAATTTGTTTTGTTTTTCATATATTTAACACATATTTGTCCATAAAAACTGTCATTTTCTTATATCGTTTTCTCATTGTAATTTTTTTTAAACAACATATTATGATATCAAAATATTTATATTTTAGAATTTCATATTTTTAAAAACCCAAATATCAATACATTATAATTTAAGTCAATATAATTATACCTTAAAAATTCGCATATTTTCTTGTTCTAGTGTTTAACACATATATTTAATTTTAAAAAAGATGTATAAAATAAGTATAAATTATTCTACAAGTGTTTATTTTTGTTGTAAACATAGTCACCTTGAGAAGGCTACTATGTTAAACAAATGCATTAAGTATCTAAGTAATATGTTTAAGTAAATGTCATTTTTATTCAAACACATCCATTTGGAGTGTTTCATTCCATCCTATAATATTCAAAGCAAACATACCTCTTTTCCCATGTTTCCATCTAATAGGTTATATGTTTCTAGCTAAAGTAGCTCTACATTATTTCACAATTTGTTTTGTTTTTCATAAATTTAACACATATTTGTCTATAAAAACTGTCATTTTCTTTATATCTTTTTTTCATTGTGATTTTTTTTAACAACATTTTATGATATCAATATGTTGTATTTTAGAATTTCAGATTTTAAAAAACTCAATTATCAATGCATTATAATATAAGTCAATAAAATTACTCATAAAAAATTCGCATATTCTCTTGTTTTAATGTTTAAAAAATATATTTAATTTAATAAACTATATATAAAATAAGTATAAATTATTCTAATAGTGTTGATTTGGTGTAATAAACATAGTCACCTTGAGAAGGCTACTATGTTAAATAAATGCATTAAGTAGCTGAGTAATATGTATAAGTATATGTTATTTTTATTCAAATACGTCCATTTGGAGTGTTTCATCCCATCCTATAATGTTCAAAGCAATATAGCTCTTCTCCCATGAATCCATCTAATAGGTTATATGTTTCTAGCAAAAGTAGCTCTACGTTATTTTCATAATTTGTTTTGTTGTTCATAAATTTAACACATATTTGTCCATAAAAACAGTTATTTTCTTTATATCTTTTTCTCATTGTAATTTTTTTAAAACAACATATTATGATATCAATACATTATATTTTAGAATTTTAGATTTTAAAAAACTCAAATATCAATACATTATAATTTAAGTCAATATAATTATTGATAAAAAATTCGCATATTTTCTTGTTCTAGTGTTTAACACATATATTTAATTTTAAAAAAGATGTATAAAATAAGTATAAATTATTACACAAGTGTTTATTTGGTGTAGTAAAGATAGTCACCTTGAGAAGGCTACTATGTTAAACAAATGCATTAAGTAGCTAAGTAATATGTATAAGTAAATGTCATTTTTATTCAAATACATCCATTTGGAGTGTTTCATCCCATCCTATAATATTCAAAGCAAACATAGCTCTTTTCCTATGTATCCATCTAATAGGTTATATGTTTCTAGCAAAAGTGGCTCTACGTTATTTTCACAATTTGTTTTGTTTTTCATAAATTTAACACATATTTGTCCATAAAAACTGTCTTTTTCTTTATATCTTTTTCTCATTGTAATTTTTTTAAACAATATATTATGATATCAAAATATTTATATTTTAGAATTTCATATTTTTAAAAACCCAAATATCAATACATTATAATTTAAGTCAATATAATTATACCTTAAAAATTCGCTTATTTTCTTGTTCTAGTGTTTAACACATATATTTAATTTTAAAAAAGATGTATAAAATAAGTATAAATTATTACACAAGTGTTTATTTGGTGTTGTAAACATAGTCACCTTGAGAAGGCTACTATGTTAAACAAATGCATTAAGTAGCTAAGTAATATGTATAAGTAAATGTCATTTTTATTCAAATACATCCATTTGGAGTGTTTCATCCCATCCTATAATATTCAAAGCAAACATAGCTCTTTTCCTATGTATCCATCTAATAGGTTATATGTTTCTAGCAAAAGTGGCTCTACGTTATTTTCACAATTTGTTTTGTTTTTCATAAATTTAACACATATTTGTCCATAAAAACTGTCATTTTCTTTATATCTTTTTCTCATTGTAATTTTTTTAAACAACATATTATGATATCAAAATATTTATATTTTAGAATTTCATATTTTTAAAAACCCAAATATCAATACATTATAATTTAAGTCAATATAATTATACCTTAAAAATTCGCATATTTTCTTGTTCTAGTGTTTAACACATATATTTAATTTTAAAAAAGATGTATAAAATAAGTATAAATTATTACACAAGTGTTTATTTGGTGTAGTAAAGATAGTCACCTTGAGAAGGCTACTATGTTAAACAAATGCATTAAGTAGCTAAGTAATATGTATAAGTAAATGTCATTTTTATTCAAATACATCCATTTGGAGTGTTTCATCCCATCCTATAATATTCAAAGCAAACATAGCTCTTTTCCTATGTATCCATCTAATAGGTTATATGTTTCTAGCAAAAGTGGCTCTACGTTATTTTCACAATTTGTTTTGTTTTTCATAAATTTAACACATATTTGTCCATAAAAACTGTCATTTTCTTTATATCTTTTTCTCATTGTAATTTTTTTAAACAACATATTATGATATCAAAATATTTATATTTTAGAATTTCATATTTTTAAAAACCCAAATATCAATACATTATAATTTAAGTCAATATAATTATACCTTAAAAATTCGCATATTTTCTTGTTCTAGTGTTTAACACATATATTTAATTTTAAAAAAGATGTATAAAATAAGTATAAATTATTACACAAGTGTTTATTTGGTGTAGTAAAGATAGTCACCTTGAGAAGGCTACTATGTTAAACAAATGCATTAAGTAGCTAAGTAATATGTATAAGTAAATGTCATTTTTATTCAAATACATCCATTTGGAGTGTTTCATCCCATCCTATAATATTCAAAGCAAACATAGCTCTTTTCCTATGTATCCATCTAATAGGTTATATGTTTCTAGCAAAAGTGGCTCTACGTTATTTTCACAATTTGTTTTGTTTTTCATAAATTTAACACATATTTGTCCATAAAAACTGTCATTTTCTTTATATCTTTTTCTCATTGTAATTTTTTTAAACAACATATTATGATATCAAAATATTTATTTTAGAATTTCATATTTTTAAAAACCCAAATATCAATACATTATAATTTAAGTCAATATAATTATACCTTAAAAATTCGCATATTTTCTTGTTCTAGTGTTTAACACATATATTTAATTTTAAAAAAGATGTATAAAATAAGTATAAATTATTACACAAGTGTTTATTTGGTGTAGTAAAGATAGTCACCTTGAGAAGGCTACTATGTTAAACAAATGCATTAAGTAGCTAAGTAATATGTATAAGTAAATGTCATTTTTATTCAAATACATCCATTTGGAGTGTTTCATCCCATCCTATAATATTCAAAGCAAACATAGCTCTTTTCCTATGTATCCATCTAATAGGTTATATGTTTCTAGCAAAAGTGGCTCTACGTTATTTTCACAATTTGTTTTGTTTTTCATAAATTTAACACATATTTGTCCATAAAAACTGTCATTTTCTTTATATCTTTTTCTCATTGTAATTTTTTTAAACAACATATTATGATATCAAAATATTTATATTTTAGAATTTCATATTTTTAAAAACCCAAATATCAATACATTATAATTTAAGTCAATATAATTATACCTTAAAAATTCGCTTATTTTCTTGTTCTAGTGTTTAACACATATATTTAATTTTAAAAAAGATGTATAAAATAAGTTTAAATTTTTCTACAAGTGTTTATTTGGTGTTGTAAACATAGTCACCTTGAGAAGGCTACTATGTTAAACAAATGCATTAAGTATCTAAGTAATATGTTTAAGTAAATGTCATTTTTATTCAAATACATCCATTTGGTGTGTTTCATTCCATCCTATAATATTCAAAGCAAACATAGCTCTTTTCCCATGTTTCCATCTAATAGGTTTTATGTTTCTAGCAAAAGTAGCTCTACATTATTTTCACAATTTGTTTTGTTTTTCATAAATTTAACACATATTTGTCTATAAAAACTGTCATTTTCTTTATATCTTTTTTTCATTGTGATTTTTTTTAACAACATTTTATGATATAAATATGTTGTATTTTAGAATTTCAGATTTTAAAAATTTAATTATCAATGCATTATAATATAAGTCAATAAAATTACTCATAAAAAATTCGCATATTCTCTTGTTTTAATGTTTAAAAAATATATTTAATTTAATAAACTATATATAAAATAAGTATAAATTATTCTAATAGTGTTGATTTGGTGTAATAAACATAGTCACCTTGAGAAGGCTACTATGTTAAATAAATGCATTAAGTAGCTAAGTAATATGTATAAGTATATGTTATTTTTATTCAAATACGTCCATTTGGAGTGTTTCATCCCATCCTATAATGTTCAAAGCAATATAGCTCTTCTCCCATGAATCCATCTAATAGGTTATATGTTTCTAGCAAAAGTAGCTCTACGTTATTTTCATAATTTGTTTTGTTGTTCATAAATTTAACACATATTTGCCATAAAAACAGTTATTTTCTTTATATCTTTTTCTCATTGTAATTTTTTTAAAACAACATATTATGATATCAATACATTATATTTTAGAATTTTAGATTTTAAAAAACTCAAATATCAATACATTATAATTTAAGTCAATATAATTATTGATAAAAAATTCGCATATTTTCTTGTTCTAGTGTTTAACACATATATTTAATTTTAAAAAAGATGTATAAAATAAGTATAAATTATTACACAAGTGTTTATTTGGTGTAGTAAAGATAGTCACCTTGAGAAGGCTACTATGTTAAACAAATGCATTAAGTAGCTAAGTAATATGTATAAGTAAATGTCATTTTTATTCAAATACATCCATTTGGAGTGTTTCATCCCATCCTATAATATTCAAAGCAAACATAGCTCTTTTCCTATGTATCCATCTAATAGGTTATATGTTTCTAGCAAAAGTGGCTCTACGTTATTTTCACAATTTGTTTTGTTTTTCATAAATTTAACACATATTTGTCTATAAAAACTGTCATTTTCTTTATATCTTTTTCTTATTGTAATTTTTTTAAACAACATATTATGATATCAAAATTTTATATTTTAGAATTTCATATTTTTAAAAACCCAAATATCAATACATTATAATTTAAGTCAATATAATTATACCTTAAAAATTCGCATATTTTCTTGTTCTAGTGTTTAACACATATATTTAATTTTAAAAAAGATGTATAAAATAAGTATAAATTATTCTACAAGTGTTTATTTGTTGTTGTAAACATAGTCACCTTGAGAAGGCTACTATGTTAAACAAATGCATTAAGTAGCTAAGTAATATGTATAAGTAAATGTCATTTTTATTCAAATACATCCATTTGGAGTGTTTCATCCCATCCTATAATATTCAAAGCAAACATAGCTCTTTTCCTATGTATCCATCTAATAGGTTATATGTTTCTAGCAAAAGTGGCTCTACGTTATTTTCACAATTTGTTTTGTTTTTCATAAATTTAACACATATTTGTCCATAAAAACTGTCATTTTCTTTATATCTTTTTCTCATTGTAATTTTTTTTAAACAACATATTATGATATCAATACATTATATTTTAGAATTTCATATTTTTAAAAACCCAAATATCAATACATTATGATTTAAGTCAATATAATTATACCTTAAAAATTCGCATATTTTCTTGTTCTAGTGTTTAACACATATATTTAATTTTAAAAAAGATGTATAAAATAAGTATAAATTATTCTACAAGTGTTTATTTGTTGTTGTAAACATAGTCACCTTGAGAAGGCTACTATGTTAAACAAATGCATTAAGTATCTAAGTAATATGTTTAAGTAAATGTCATTTTTATTCAAACACATCCATTTGGAGTGTTTCATTCCATCCTATAATATTCAAAGCAAACATACCTCTTTTCCCATGTTTCCATCTAATAGGTTATATGTTTCTAGCTAAAGTAGCTCTACATTATTTCACAATTTGTTTTGTTTTTCATAAATTTAACACATATTTGTCTATAAAAACTGTCATTTTCTTTATATCTTTTTTCATTGTGATTTTTTTAACAACATTTTATGATATCAATATGTTGTATTTTAGAATTTCAGATTTTAAAAAACTCAATTATCAATGCATTATAATATAAGTCAATAAAATTACTCATAAAAAATTCGCATATTCTCTTGTTTTAATGTTTAAAAAATATATTTAATTTAATAAACTATATATAAAATAAGTATAAATTATTCTAATAGTGTTGATTTGGTGTAATAAACATAGTCACCTTGAGAAGGCTACTATGTTAAATAAATGCATTAAGTAGCTGAGTAATATGTATAAGTATATGTTATTCAAATACGTCCATTTGGAGTGTTTCATCCCATCCTATAATGTTCAAAGCAATATAGCTCTTCTCCCATGAATCCATCTAATAGGTTATATGTTTCTAGCAAAAGTAGCTCTACGTTATTTTCATAATTTGTTTTGTTGTTCATAAATTTAACACATATTTGTCCATAAAAACAGTTATTTTCTTTATATCTTTTTCTCATTGTAATTTTTTTAAAACAACATATTATGATATCAATACATTATATTTTAGAATTTTAGATTTTAAAAAACTCAAATATCAATACATTATAATTTAAGTCAATATAATTATTGATAAAAAATTCGCATATTTTCTTGTTCTAGTGTTTAACACATATATTTAATTTTAAAAAAGATGTATAAAATAAGTATAAATTATTACACAAGTGTTTATTTGGTGTAGTAAAGATAGTCACCTTGAGAAGGCTACTATGTTAAACAAATGCATTAAGTAGCTAAGTAATATGTATAAGTAAATGTCATTTTTATTCAAATACATCCATTTGGAGTGTTTCATCCCATCCTATAATATTCAAAGCAAACATAGCTCTTTTCCTATGTATCCATCTAATAGGTTATATGTTTCTAGCAAAAGTGGCTCTACGTTATTTTCACAATTTGTTTTGTTTTTCATAAATTTAACACATATTTGTCTATAAAAACTGTCATTTTCTTTATATCTTTTTCTTATTGTAATTTTTTTAAACAACATATTATGATATCAAAATATTTATATTTTAGAATTTCATATTTTTAAAAACCCAAATATCAATACATTATAATTTAAGTCAATATAATTATACCTTAAAAATTCGCATATTTTCTTGTTCTAGTGTTTAACACATATATTTAATTTTAAAAAAGATGTATAAAATAAGTATAAATTATTACACAAGTGTTTATTTGGTGTTGTAAAGATAGTCACCTTGAGAAGGCTACTATGTTAAACAAATGCATTAAGTAGCTAAGTAATATGTATAAGTAAATGTCATTTTTATTCAAATACATCCATTTGGAGTGTTTCATCCCATCCTATAATATTCAAAGCAAACATAGCTCTTTTCCTATGTATCCATCTAATAGGTTATATGTTTCTAGCAAAAGTGGCTCTACGTTATTTTCACAATTTGTTTTGTTTTTCATAAATTTAACACATATTTGTCCATAAAAACTGTCATTTTCTTTATATCTTTTTCTCATTGTAATTTTTTTAAACAACATATTATGATATCAATACATTATATTTTAGAATTTCATATTTTTAAAAACCCAAATATCAATACATTATAATTTAAGTCAATATAATTATACCTTAAAAATTCGCATATTTTCTTGTTCTAGTGTTTAACACATATATTTAATTTTAAAAAAGATGTATAAAATAAGTATAAATTATTCTACAAGTGTTTATTTTTGTTGTAAACATAGTCACCTTGAGAAGGCTACTATGTTAAACAAATGCATTAAGTATCTAAGTAATATGTTTAAGTAAATGTCATTTTTATTCAAACACATCCATTTGGAGTGTTTCATTCCATCCTATAATATTCAAAGCAAACATAGCTCTTTTCCCATGTTTCCATCTAATAGGTTATATGTTTCTAGCAAAAGTAGCTCTACATTATTTCACAATTTGTTTTGTTTTTCATAAATTTAACACATATTTGTCTATAAAAACTGTCATTTTCTTTATATCTTTTTTTCATTGTGATTTTTTTTAACAACATTTTATGATATCAATATGTTGTATTTTAGAATTTCAGATTTTAAAAAACTCAATTATCAATGCATTATAATATAAGTCAATAAAATTACTCATAAAAAATCGCATATTCTCTTGTTTTAATGTTTAAAAAATATATTTAATTTAAAAAACTATATATAAAATAAGTATAAATTATTCTAATAGTGTTGATTTGGTGTAATAAACATAGTCACCTTGAGAAGGCTACTATGTTAAACAAATGCATTAAGTAGCTGAGTAATATGTATAAGTATATGTTATTTTTATTCAAATACGTCCATTTGGAGTGTTTCATCCCATCCTATAATGTTCAAAGCAATATAGCTCTTCTCCCATGAATCCATCTAATAGGTTATATGTTTCTAGCAAAAGTAGCTCTACGTTATTTTCATAATTTGTTTTGTTTTCATAAATTTAACACATATTTGTCCATAAAAACAGTTATTTTCTTTATATCTTTTTCTCATTGTAATTTTTTTAAACAACATATTATGATATCAATACATTATATTTTAGAATTTTAGATTTTAAAAAACTCAAATATCAATACATTATAATTTAAGTCAATATAATTATTGATAAAAAATTCGCATATTTTCTTGTTCTAGTGTTTAACACATATATTTAATTTTAAAAAAGATGTATAAAATAAGTATAAATTATTACACAAGTGTTTATTTGGTGTAGTAAAGATAGTCACCTTGAGAAGGCTACTATGTTAAACAAATGCATTAAGTAGCTAAGTAATATGTATAAGTAAATGTCATTTTTATTCAAATACATCCATTTGGAGTGTTTCATCCCATCCTATAATATTCAAAGCAAACATAGCTCTTTTCCTATGTATCCATCTAATAGGTTATATGTTTCTAGCAAAAGTGGCTCTACGTTATTTTCACAATTTGTTTTGTTTTTCATAAATTTAACACATATTTGTCTATAAAAACTGTCATTTTCTTTATATCTTTTTCTTATTGTAATTTTTTTAAACAACATATTATGATATCAAAATATTTATATTTTAGAATTTCATATTTTTAAAAACCCAAATATCAATACATTATAATTTAAGTCAATATAATTATACCTTAAAAATTCGCTTATTTTCTTGTTCTAGTGTTTAACACATATATTTAATTTTAAAAAAGATGTATAAAATAAGTATAAATTATTACACAAGTGTTTATTTGGTGTTGTAAACATAGTCACCTTGAGAAGGCTACTATGTTAAACAAATGCATTAAGTAGCTAAGTAATATGTATAAGTAAATGTCATTTTTATTCAAATACATCCATTTGGAGTGTTTCATCCCATCCTATAATATTCAAAGCAAACATAGCTCTTTTCCTATGTATCCATCTAATAGGTTATATGTTTCTAGCAAAAGTGGCTCTACGTTATTTTCACAATTTGTTTTGTTGTTCATAAATTTAACACATATTTGTCCATAAAAACTGTCATTTTCTTTATAACTTTTTCTCATTGTAATTTTTTTAAACAACATATTATGATATCAAAATATTTATATTTTAGAATTTCATATTTTTAAAAACCCAAATATCAATACATTATAATTTAAGTCAATATAATTATTGATAAAAAATTCGCTTATTTTCTTGTTCTAGTGTTTAACACATATATTTAATTTTAAAAAAGATGTATAAAATAAGTATAAATTATTACACAAGTGTTTATTTGGTGTAGTAAAGATAGTCACCTTGAGAAGGCTACTATGTTAAACAAATGCATTAAGTAGCTAAGTAATATGTATAAGTAAATGTCATTTTTATTCAAATACATCCATTTGGAGTGTTTCATCCCATCCTATAATATTCAAAGCAAACATAGCTCTTTTCCTATGTATCCATCTAATAGGTTATATGTTTCTAGCAAAAGTGGCTCTACGTTATTTTCACAATTTGTTTTGTTTTTCATAAATTTAACACATATTTGTCCATAAAAACTGTCATTTTCTTTATATCTTTTTCTCATTGTAATTTTTTTTAAACAACATATTATGATATCAATACATTATATTTTAGAATTTCATATTTTTAAAAACCCAAATATCAATACATTATGATTTAAGTCAATATAATTATACCTTAAAAATTCGCATATTTTCTTGTTCTAGTGTTTAACACATATATTTAATTTTAAAAAAGATGTATAAAATAAGTATAAATTATTCTACAAGTGTTTATTTGTTGTTGTAAACATAGTCACCTTGAGAAGGCTACTATGTTAAACAAATGCATTAAGTATCTAAGTAATATGTTTAAGTAAATGTCATTTTTATTCAAACACATCCATTTGGAGTGTTTCATTCCATCCTATAATATTCAAAGCAAACATACCTCTTTTCCCATGTTTCCATCTAATAGGTTATATGTTTCTAGCTAAAGTAGCTCTACATTATTTCACAATTTGTTTTGTTTTTCATAAATTTAACACATATTTGTCTATAAAAACTGTCATTTTCTTTATATCTTTTTTTCATTGTGATTTTTTTTAACAACATTTTATGATATCAATATGTTGTATTTTAGAATTTCAGATTTTAAAAAACTCAATTATCAATGCATTATAATATAAGTCAATAAAATTACTCATAAAAAATTCGCATATTCTCTTGTTTTAATGTTTAAAAAATATATTAATTTAATAAACTATATATAAAATAAGTATAAATTATTCTAATAGTGTTGATTTGGTGTAATAAACATAGTCACCTTGAGAAGGCTACTATGTTAAATAAATGCATTAAGTAGCTGAGTAATATGTATAAGTATATGTTATTTTTATTCAAATACGTCCATTTGGAGTGTTTCATCCCATCCTATAATGTTCAAAGCAATATAGCTCTTCTCCCATGAATCCATCTAATAGGTTATATGTTTCTAGCAAAAGTAGCTCTACGTTATTTTCATAATTTGTTTTGTTGTTCATAAATTTAACACATATTTGTCCATAAAAACAGTTATTTTCTTTATATCTTTTTCTCATTGTAATTTTTTTAAAACAACATATTATGATATCAATACATTATATTTTAGAATTTTAGATTTTAAAAAACTCAAATATCAATACATTATAATTTAAGTCAATATAATTATTGATAAAAAATTCGCATATTTTCTTGTTCTAGTGTTTAACACATATATTTAATTTTAAAAAAGATGTATAAAATAAGTATAAATTATTACACAAGTGTTTATTTGGTGTAGTAAAGATAGTCACCTTGAGAAGGCTACTATGTTAAACAAATGCATTAAGTAGCTAAGTAATATGTATAAGTAAATGTCATTTTTATTCAAATACATCCATTTGGAGTGTTTCATCCCATCCTATAATATTCAAAGCAAACATAGCTCTTTTCCTATGTATCCATCTAATAGGTTATATGTTTCTAGCAAAAGTGGCTCTACGTTATTTTCACAATTTGTTTTGTTTTTCATAAATTTAACACATATTTGTCTATAAAAACTGTCATTTTCTTTATATCTTTTTCTTATTGTAATTTTTTTAAACAACATATTATGATATCAAAATATTTATATTTTAGAATTTCATATTTTTAAAAACCCAAATATCAATACATTATAATTTAAGTCAATATAATTATACCTTAAAAATTCGCATATTTTCTTGTTCTAGTGTTTAACACATATATTTAATTTAAAAAAGATGTATAAAATAAGTATAAATTATTCACAAGTGTTTATTTGGTGTTGTAAACATAGTCACCTTGAGAAGGCTACTATGTTAAACAAATGCATTAAGTAGCTAAGTAATATGTATAAGTAAATGTCATTTTTATTCAAATACATCCATTTGGAGTGTTTCATCCCATCCTATAATATTCAAAGCAAACATAGCTCTTTTCCCATGTATCCATCTAATAGGTTATATGTTTCTAGCAAAAGTAGCTCTACGTTATTTTCACAATTTGTTTTGTTGTTCATAAATTTAACACATATTTGTCCATAAAAACTGTCATTTTCTTTATATCTTTTTCTCATTGTAATTTTTTTAAACAACATATTATGATATCAAAATATTATATTTTAGAATTTCAGATTTTAAAAAACCAAATATCAATACATTATAATTTAAGTCAATATAATTATTGATAAAAAATTCGCATATTTTCTTGTTCTAGTGTTTAACACATATATTTAATTTTAAAAAAGATGTATAAAATAAGTATAAATTATTACACAAGTGTTTATTTGGTGTAGTAAAGATAGTCACCTTGAGAAGGCTACTATGTTAAACAAATGCATTAAGTAGCTAAGTAATATGTATAAGTAAATGTCATTTTTATTCAAATACATCCATTTGGAGTGTTTCATCCCATCCTATAATATTCAAAGCAAACATAGCTCTTTTCCTATGTATCCATCTAATAGGTTATATGTTTCTAGCAAAAGTGGCTCTACGTTATTTTCACAATTTGTTTTGTTTTTCATAAATTTAACACATATTTGTCCATAAAAACTGTCATTTTCTTTATATCTTTTTCTCATTGTAATTTTTTTAAACAACATATTATGATATCAATACATTATATTTTAGAATTTCATATTTTTAAAAACCCAAATATCAATACATTATGATTTAAGTCAATATAATTATACCTTAAAAATTCGCATATTTTCTTGTTCTAGTGTTTAACACATATATTTAATTTTAAAAAAGATGTATAAAATAAGTATAAATTATTCTACAAGTGTTTATTTGTTGTTGTAAACATAGTCACCTTGAGAAGGCTACTATGTTAAACAAATGCATTAAGTATCTAAGTAATATGTTTAAGTAAATGTCATTTTTATTCAAACACATCCATTTGGAGTGTTTCATTCCATCCTATAATATTCAAAGCAAACATACCTCTTTTCCCATGTTTCCATCTAATAGGTTATATGTTTCTAGCTAAAGTAGCTCTACATTATTTCACAATTTGTTTTGTTTTTCATAAATTTAACACATATTTGTCTATAAAAACTGTCATTTTCTTTATATCTTTTTTTCATTGTGATTTTTTTTAACAACATTTTATGATATCAATATGTTGTATTTTAGAATTTCAGATTTTAAAAAACTCAATTATCAATGCATTATAATATAAGTCAATAAAATTACTCATAAAAAATTCGCATATTCTCTTGTTTTAATGTTTAAAAAATATATTTAATTTAATAAACTATATATAAAATAAGTATAAATTATTCTAATAGTGTTGATTTGGTGTAATAAACATAGTCACCTTGAGAAGGCTACTATGTTAAATAAATGCATTAAGTAGCTGAGTAATATGTATAAGTATATGTTATTTTTATTCAAATACGTCCATTTGGAGTGTTTCATCCCATCCTATAATGTTCAAAGCAATATAGCTCTTCTCCCATGAATCCATCTAATAGGTTATATGTTTCTAGCAAAAGTAGCTCTACGTTATTTTCATAATTTGTTTTGTTGTTCATAAATTTAACACATATTTGTCCATAAAAACAGTTATTTTCTTTATATCTTTTTCTCATTGTAATTTTTTTAAAACAACATATTATGATATCAATACATTATATTTTAGAATTTTAGATTTTAAAAAACTCAAATATCAATACATTATAATTTAAGTCAATATAATTATTGATAAAAAATTCGCATATTTTCTTGTTCTAGTGTTTAACACATATATTTAATTTTAAAAAAGATGTATAAAATAAGTATAAATTATTACACAAGTGTTTATTTGGTGTAGTAAAGATAGTCGCCTTGAGAAGGCTACTATGTTAAACAAATGCATTAAGTAGCTAAGTAATATGTATAAGTAAATGTCATTTTTATTCAAATACATCCATTTGGAGTGTTTCATCCCATCCTATAATATTCAAAGCAAACATAGCTCTTTTCCTATGTATCCATCTAATAGGTTATATGTTTCTAGCAAAAGTGGCTCTACGTTATTTTCACAATTTGTTTTGTTTTTCATAAATTTAACACATATTTGTCCATAAAAACTGTCATTTTCTTTATATCTTTTTCTCATTGTAATTTTTTTTAAACAACATATTATGATATCAATACATTATATTTTAGAATTTCATATTTTTAAAAACCCAAATATCAATACATTATGATTTAAGTCAATATAATTATACCTTAAAAATTCGCATATTTTCTTGTTCTAGTGTTTAACACATATATTTAATTTTAAAAAAGATGTATAAAATAAGTATAAATTATTCTACAAGTGTTTATTTGTTGTTGTAAACATAGTCACCTTGAGAAGGCTACTATGTTAAACAAATGCATTAAGTATCTAAGTAATATGTTTAAGTAAATGTCATTTTTATTCAAACACATCCATTTGGAGTGTTTCATTCCATCCTATAATATTCAAAGCAAACATACCTCTTTTCCCATGTTTCCATCTAATAGGTTATATGTTTCTAGCTAAAGTAGCTCTACATTATTTCACAATTTGTTTTGTTTTTCATAAATTTAACACATATTTGTCTATAAAAACTGTCATTTTCTTTATATCTTTTTTTCATTGTGATTTTTTTTAACAACATTTTATGATATCAATATGTTGTATTTTAGAATTTCAGATTTTAAAAAACTCAATTATCAATGCATTATAATATAAGTCAATAAAATTACTCATAAAAAATTCGCATATTCTCTTGTTTTAATGTTTAAAAAATATATTTAATTTAATAAACTATATATAAAATAAGTATAAATTATTCTAATAGTGTTGATTTGGTGTAATAAACATAGTCACCTTGAGAAGGCTACTATGTTAAATAAATGCATTAAGTAGCTGAGTAATATGTATAAGTATATGTTATTTTTATTCAAATACGTCCATTTGGAGTGTTTCATCCCATCCTATAATGTTCAAAGCAATATAGCTCTTCTCCCATGAATCCATCTAATAGGTTATATGTTTCTAGCAAAAGTAGCTCTACGTTATTTTCATAATTTGTTTTGTTGTTCATAAATTTAACACATATTTGTCCATAAAAACAGTTATTTTCTTTATATCTTTTTCTCATTGTAATTTTTTTAAAACAACATATTATGATATCAATACATTATATTTTAGAATTTTAGATTTTAAAAAACTCAAATATCAATACATTATAATTTAAGTCAATATAATTATTGATAAAAAATTCGCATATTTTCTTGTTCTAGTGTTTAACACATATATTTAATTTTAAAAAAGATGTATAAAATAAGTATAAATTATTACACAAGTGTTTATTTGGTGTAGTAAAGATAGTCGCCTTGAGAAGGCTACTATGTTAAACAAATGCATTAAGTAGCTAAGTAATATGTATAAGTAAATGTCATTTTTATTCAAATACATCCATTTGGAGTGTTTCATCCCATCCTATAATATTCAAAGCAAACATAGCTCTTTTCCTATGTATCCATCTAATAGGTTATATGTTTCTAGCAAAAGTGGCTCTACGTTATTTTCACAATTTGTTTTCTTTTTCATAAATTTAACACATATTTGTCCATAAAAACTGTCATTTTCTTTATATCTTTTTCTCATTGTAATTTTTTTAAACAACATATTATGATATCAAAATATTTATATTTTAGAATTTCATATTTTAAAAACCCAAATATCAATACATTATGATTTAAGTCAATATAATTATACCTTAAAAATTCGCATATTTTCTTGTTCTAGTGTTTAACACATATATTTAATTTTAAAAAAGATGTATAAAATAAGTATAAATTATTCTACAAGTGTTTATTTGTTGTTGTAAACATAGTCACCTTGAGAAGGCTACTATGTTAAACAAATGCATTAAGTATCTAAGTAATATGTTTAAGTAAATGTCATTTTTATTCAAACACATCCATTTGGAGTGTTTCATTCCATCCTATAATATTCAAAGCAAACATACCTCTTTTCCCATGTTTCCATCTAATAGGTTATATGTTTCTAGCTAAAGTAGCTCTACATTATTTCACAATTTGTTTTGTTTTTCATAAATTTAACACATATTTGTCTATAAAAACTGTCATTTTCTTTATATCTTTTTTTCATTGTGATTTTTTTTAACAACATTTTATGATATCAATATGTTGTATTTTAGAATTTCAGATTTTAAAAAACTCAATTATCAATGCATTATAATATAAGTCAATAAAATTACTCATAAAAAATTCGCATATTCTCTTGTTTTAATGTTTAAAAAATATATTTAATTTAATAAACTATATATAAAATAAGTATAAATTATTCTAATAGTGTTGATTTGGTGTAATAAACATAGTCACCTTGAGAAGGCTACTATGTTAAATAAATGCATTAAGTAGCTGAGTAATATGTATAAGTATATGTTATTTTTATTCAAATACGTCCATTTGGAGTGTTTCATCCCATCCTATAATGTTCAAAGCAATATAGCTCTTCTCCCATGAATCCATCTAATAGGTTATATGTTTCTAGCAAAAGTAGCTCTACGTTATTTTCATAATTTGTTTTGTTGTTCATAAATTTAACACATATTTGTCCATAAAAACAGTTATTTTCTTTATATCTTTTTCTCATTGTAATTTTTTTAAAACAACATATTATGATATCAATACATTATATTTTAGAATTTTAGATTTTAAAAAACTCAAATATCAATACATTATAATTTAAGTCAATATAATTATTGATAAAAAATTCGCATATTTTCTTGTTCTAGTGTTTAACACATATATTTAATTTTAAAAAAGATGTATAAAATAAGTATAAATTATTACACAAGTGTTTATTTGGTGTAGTAAAGATAGTCGCCTTGAGAAGGCTACTATGTTAAACAAATGCATTAAGTAGCTAAGTAATATGTATAAGTAAATGTCATTTTTATTCAAATACATCCATTTGGAGTGTTTCATCCCATCCTATAATATTCAAAGCAAACATAGCTCTTTTCCTATGTATCCATCTAATAGGTTATATGTTTCTAGCAAAAGTGGCTCTACGTTATTTTCACAATTTGTTTTGTTTTTCATAAATTTAACACATATTTGTCCATAAAAACTGTCATTTTCTTTATATCTTTTTCTCATTGTAATTTTTTTTAAACAACATATTATGATATCAAAATATTATATTTTAGAATTTCATATTTTTAAAAACCCAAATATCAATACATTATGATTTAAGTCAATATAATTATACCTTAAAAATTCGCATATTTTCTTGTTCTAGTGTTTAACACATATATTTAATTTTAAAAAAGATGTATAAAATAAGTATAAATTATTCTACAAGTGTTTATTTGTTGTTGTAAACATAGTCACCTTGAGAAGGCTACTATGTTAAACAAATGCATTAAGTATCTAAGTAATATGTTTAAGTAAATGTCATTTTTATTCAAACACATCCATTTGGAGTGTTTCATTCCATCCTATAATATTCAAAGCAAACATACCTCTTTTCCCATGTTTCCATCTAATAGGTTATATGTTTCTAGCTAAAGTAGCTCTACATTATTTCACAATTTGTTTTGTTTTTCATAAATTTAACACATATTTGTCTATAAAAACTGTCATTTTCTTTATATCTTTTTTTCATTGTGATTTTTTTTAACAACATTTTATGATATCAATATGTTGTATTTTAGAATTTCAGATTTTAAAAAACTCAATTATCAATGCATTATAATATAAGTCAATAAAATTACTCATAAAAAATTCGCATATTCTCTTGTTTTAATGTTTAAAAAATATATTTAATTTAATAAACTATATATAAAATAAGTATAAATTATTCTAATAGTGTTGATTTGGTGTAATAAACATAGTCACCTTGAGAAGGCTACTATGTTAAATAAATGCATTAAGTAGCTGAGTAATATGTATAAGTATATGTTATTTTTATTCAAATACGTCCATTTGGAGTGTTTCATCCCATCCTATAATGTTCAAAGCAATATAGCTCTTCTCCCATGAATCCATCTAATAGGTTATATGTTTCTAGCAAAAGTAGCTCTACGTTATTTTCATAATTTGTTTTGTTGTTCATAAATTTAACACATATTTGTCCATAAAAACAGTTATTTTCTTTATATCTTTTTCTCATTGTAATTTTTTTAAAACAACATATTATGATATCAATACATTATATTTTAGAATTTTAGATTTTAAAAAACTCAAATATCAATACATTATAATTTAAGTCAATATAATTATTGATAAAAAATTCGCATATTTTCTTGTTCTAGTGTTTAACACATATATTTAATTTTAAAAAAGATGTATAAAATAAGTATAAATTATTACACAAGTGTTTATTTGGTGTAGTAAAGATAGTCGCCTTGAGAAGGCTACTATGTTAAACAAATGCATTAAGTAGCTAAGTAATATGTATAAGTAAATGTCATTTTTATTCAAATACATCCATTTGGAGTGTTTCATCCCATCCTATAATATTCAAAGCAAACATAGCTCTTTTCCTATGTATCCATCTAATAGGTTATATGTTTCTAGCAAAAGTGGCTCTACGTTATTTTCACAATTTGTTTTCTTTTTCATAAATTTAACACATATTTGTCCATAAAAACTGTCATTTTCTTTATATCTTTTTCTCATTGTAATTTTTTTTAAACAACATATTATGATATCAAAATATTTATATTTTAGAATTTCATATTTTTAAAAACCCAAATATCAATACATTATGATTTAAGTCAATATAATTATACCTTAAAAATTCGCATATTTTCTTGTTCTAGTGTTTAACACATATATTTAATTTTAAAAAAGATGTATAAAATAAGTATAAATTATTCTACAAGTGTTTATTTGTTGTTGTAAACATAGTCACCTTGAGAAGGCTACTATGTTAAACAAATGCATTAAGTATCTAAGTAATATGTTTAAGTAAATGTCATTTTTATTCAAACACATCCATTTGGAGTGTTTCATTCCATCCTATAATATTCAAAGCAAACATACCTCTTTTCCCATGTTTCCATCTAATAGGTTATATGTTTCTAGCTAAAGTAGCTCTACATTATTTCACAATTTGTTTTGTTTTTCATAAATTTAACACATATTTGTCTATAAAAACTGTCATTTTCTTTATATCTTTTTTTCATTGTGATTTTTTTTAACAACATTTTATGATATCAATATGTTGTATTTTAGAATTTCAGATTTTAAAAAACTCAATTATCAATGCATTATAATATAAGTCAATAAAATTACTCATAAAAAATTCGCATATTCTCTTGTTTTAATGTTTAAAAAATATATTTAATTTAATAAACTATATATAAAATAAGTATAAATTATTCTAATAGTGTTGATTTGGTGTAATAAACATAGTCACCTTGAGAAGGCTACTATGTTAAATAAATGCATTAAGTAGCTGAGTAATATGTATAAGTATATGTTATTTTTATTCAAATACGTCCATTTGGAGTGTTTCATCCCATCCTATAATGTTCAAAGCAATATAGCTCTTCTCCCATGAATCCATCTAATAGGTTATATGTTTCTAGCAAAAGTAGCTCTACGTTATTTTCATAATTTGTTTTGTTGTTCATAAATTTAACACATATTTGTCCATAAAAACAGTTATTTTCTTTATATCTTTTTCTCATTGTAATTTTTTTAAAACAACATATTATGATATCAATACATTATATTTTAGAATTTTAGATTTTAAAAAACTCAAATATCAATACATTATAATTTAAGTCAATATAATTATTGATAAAAAATTCGCATATTTTCTTGTTCTAGTGTTTAACACATATATTTAATTTTAAAAAAGATGTATAAAATAAGTATAAATTATTACACAAGTGTTTATTTGGTGTAGTAAAGATAGTCGCCTTGAGAAGGCTACTATGTTAAACAAATGCATTAAGTAGCTAAGTAATATGTATAAGTAAATGTCATTTTTATTCAAATACATCCATTTGGAGTGTTTCATCCCATCCTATAATATTCAAAGCAAACATAGCTCTTTTCCTATGTATCCATCTAATAGGTTATATGTTTCTAGCAAAAGTGGCTCTACGTTATTTTCACAATTTGTTTTCTTTTTCATAAATTTAACACATATTTGTCCATAAAAACTGTCATTTTCTTTATATCTTTTTCTCATTGTAATTTTGTCTAAACAACATATTATGATATCAAAATATTTATATTTTAGAATTTCATATTTTTAAAAACCCAAATATCAATACATTATGATTTAAGTCAATATAATTATACCTTAAAAATTCGCATATTTTCTTGTTCTAGTGTTTAACACATATATTTAATTTTAAAAAAGATGTATAAAATAAGTATAAATTATTCTACAAGTGTTTATTTGTTGTTGTAAACATAGTCACCTTGAGAAGGCTACTATGTTAAACAAATGCATTAAGTATCTAAGTAATATGTTTAAGTAAATGTCATTTTTATTCAAACACATCCATTTGGAGTGTTTCATTCCATCCTATAATATTCAAAGCAAACATACCTCTTTTCCCATGTTTCCATCTAATAGGTTATATGTTTCTAGCTAAAGTAGCTCTACATTATTTCACAATTTGTTTTGTTTTTCATAAATTTAACACATATTTGTCTATAAAAACTGTCATTTTCTTTATATCTTTTTTTCATTGTGATTTTTTTTAACAACATTTTATGATATCAATATGTTGTATTTTAGAATTTCAGATTTTAAAAAACTCAATTATCAATGCATTATAATATAAGTCAATAAAATTACTCATAAAAAATTCGCATATTCTCTTGTTTTAATGTTTAAAAAATATATTTAATTTAATAAACTATATATAAAATAAGTATAAATTATTCTAATAGTGTTGATTTGGTGTAATAAACATAGTCACCTTGAGAAGGCTACTATGTTAAATAAATGCATTAAGTAGCTGAGTAATATGTATAAGTATATGTTATTTTTATTCAAATACGTCCATTTGGAGTGTTTCATCCCATCCTATAATGTTCAAAGCAATATAGCTCTTCTCCCATGAATCCATCTAATAGGTTATATGTTTCTAGCAAAAGTAGCTCTACGTTATTTTCATAATTTGTTTTGTTGTTCATAAATTTAACACATATTTGTCCATAAAAACAGTTATTTTCTTTATATCTTTTTCTCATTGTAATTTTTTTAAAACAACATATTATGATATCAATACATTATATTTTAGAATTTTAGATTTTAAAAAACTCAAATATCAATACATTATAATTTAAGTCAATATAATTATTGATAAAAAATTCGCATATTTTCTTGTTCTAGTGTTTAACACATATATTTAATTTTAAAAAAGATGTATAAAATAAGTATAAATTATTACACAAGTGTTTATTTGGTGTAGTAAAGATAGTCGCCTTGAGAAGGCTACTATGTTAAACAAATGCATTAAGTAGCTAAGTAATATGTATAAGTAAATGTCATTTTTATTCAAATACATCCATTTGGAGTGTTTCATCCCATCCTATAATATTCAAAGCAAACATAGCTCTTTTCCTATGTATCCATCTAATAGGTTATATGTTTCTAGCAAAAGTGGCTCTACGTTATTTTCACAATTTGTTTTCTTTTTCATAAATTTAACACATATTTGTCCATAAAAACTGTCATTTTCTTTATATCTTTTTCTCATTGTAATTTTGTCTAAACAACATATTATGATATCAAAATATTTATATTTTAGAATTTCATATTTTTAAAAACCCAAATATCAATACATTATGATTTAAGTCAATATAATTATACCTTAAAAATTCGCATATTTTCTTGTTCTAGTGTTTAACACATATATTTAATTTTAAAAAAGATGTATAAAATAAGTATAAATTATTCTACAAGTGTTTATTTGTTGTTGTAAACATAGTCACCTTGAGAAGGCTACTATGTTAAACAAATGCATTAAGTATCTAAGTAATATGTTTAAGTAAATGTCATTTTTATTCAAACACATCCATTTGGAGTGTTTCATTCCATCCTATAATATTCAAAGCAAACATACCTCTTTTCCCATGTTTCCATCTAATAGGTTATATGTTTCTAGCTAAAGTAGCTCTACATTATTTCACAATTTGTTTTGTTTTTCATAAATTTAACACATATTTGTCTATAAAAACTGTCATTTTCTTTATATCTTTTTTTCATTGTGATTTTTTTTAACAACATTTTATGATATCAATATGTTGTATTTTAGAATTTCAGATTTTAAAAAACTCAATTATCAATGCATTATAATATAAGTCAATAAAATTACTCATAAAAAATTCGCATATTCTCTTGTTTTAATGTTTAAAAAATATATTTAATTTAATAAACTATATATAAAATAAGTATAAATTATTCTAATAGTGTTGATTTGGTGTAATAAACATAGTCACCTTGAGAAGGCTACTATGTTAAATAAATGCATTAAGTAGCTGAGTAATATGTATAAGTATATGTTATTTTTATTCAAATACGTCCATTTGGAGTGTTTCATCCCATCCTATAATGTTCAAAGCAATATAGCTCTTCTCCCATGAATCCATCTAATAGGTTATATGTTTCTAGCAAAAGTAGCTCTACGTTATTTTCATAATTTGTTTTGTTGTTCATAAATTTAACACATATTTGTCCATAAAAACAGTTATTTTCTTTATATCTTTTTCTCATTGTAATTTTTTTAAAACAACATATTATGATATCAATACATTATATTTTAGAATTTTAGATTTTAAAAAACTCAAATATCAATACATTATAATTTAAGTCAATATAATTATTGATAAAAAATTCGCATATTTTCTTGTTCTAGTGTTTAACACATATATTTAATTTTAAAAAAGATGTATAAAATAAGTATAAATTATTACACAAGTGTTTATTTGGTGTAGTAAAGATAGTCGCCTTGAGAAGGCTACTATGTTAAACAAATGCATTAAGTAGCTAAGTAATATGTATAAGTAAATGTCATTTTTATTCAAATACATCCATTTGGAGTGTTTCATCCCATCCTATAATATTCAAAGCAAACATAGCTCTTTTCCTATGTATCCATCTAATAGGTTATATGTTTCTAGCAAAAGTGGCTCTACGTTATTTTCACAATTTGTTTTCTTTTTCATAAATTTAACACATATTTGTCCATAAAAACTGTCATTTTCTTTATATCTTTTTCTCATTGTAATTTTTTTAAACAACATATTATGATATCAAAATATTTATATTTTAGAATTTCATATTTTTAAAAACCCAAATATCAATACATTATGATTTAAGTCAATATAATTATACCTTAAAAATTCGCATATTTTCTTGTTCTAGTGTTTAACACATATATTTAATTTTAAAAAAGATGTATAAAATAAGTATAAATTATTCTACAAGTGTTTATTTGTTGTTGTAAACATAGTCACCTTGAGAAGGCTACTATGTTAAACAAATGCATTAAGTATCTAAGTAATATGTTTAAGTAAATGTCATTTTTATTCAAACACATCCATTTGGAGTGTTTCATTCCATCCTATAATATTCAAAGCAAACATACCTCTTTTCCCATGTTTCCATCTAATAGGTTATATGTTTCTAGCTAAAGTAGCTCTACATTATTTCACAATTTGTTTTGTTTTTCATAAATTTAACACATATTTGTCTATAAAAACTGTCATTTTCTTTATATCTTTTTTTCATTGTGATTTTTTTTAACAACATTTTATGATATCAATATGTTGTATTTTAGAATTTCAGATTTTAAAAAACTCAATTATCAATGCATTATAATATAAGTCAATAAAATTACTCATAAAAAATTCGCATATTCTCTTGTTTTAATGTTTAAAAAATATATTTAATTTAATAAACTATATATAAAATAAGTATAAATTATTCTAATAGTGTTGATTTGGTGTAATAAACATAGTCACCTTGAGAAGGCTACTATGTTAAATAAATGCATTAAGTAGCTGAGTAATATGTATAAGTATATGTTATTTTTATTCAAATACGTCCATTTGGAGTGTTTCATCCCATCCTATAATGTTCAAAGCAATATAGCTCTTCTCCCATGAATCCATCTAATAGGTTATATGTTTCTAGCAAAAGTAGCTCTACGTTATTTTCATAATTTGTTTTGTTGTTCATAAATTTAACACATATTTGTCCATAAAAACAGTTATTTTCTTTATATCTTTTTCTCATTGTAATTTTTTTAAACAACATATTATGATATCAATACATTATATTTTAGAATTTTAGATTTTAAAAAACTCAAATATCAATACATTATAATTTAAGTCAATATAATTATTGATAAAAAATTCGCATATTTTCTTGTTCTAGTGTTTAACACATATATTTAATTTTAAAAAAGATGTATAAAATAAGTATAAATTATTACACAAGTGTTTATTTGTTGTAGTAAAGATAGTCACCTTGAGAAGGCTACTATGTTAAACAAATGCATTAAGTAGCTAAGTAATATGTATAAGTAAATGTCATTTTTATTCAAATACATCCATTTGGAGTGTTTCATCCCATCCTATAATATTCAAAGCAAACATAGCTCTTTTCCTATGTATCCATCTAATAGGTTATATGTTTCTAGCAAAAGTGGCTCTACGTTATTTTCACAATTTGTTTTGTTTTTCATAAATTTAACACATATTTGTCTATAAAAACTGTCATTTTCTTTATATCTTTTTTTCATTGTAATTTTTTTTAACAACATATTATGATATCAATATATTATATTTTAGAATTTCATATTTTAAAAAACTCAATATCAATACATTATAATATAAGTCAATAAATTACTCATAAAAAATTCGCATATTTTCTTGTTCTAGTGTTTAAAACATATATTTAATTTAAAAAAGATGTATAAAATAAGTATAAATTATTCTAAAGTGTTTATTTGTGTTGTAAACATAGTCACCTTGAGAAGGCTACTATGTTAAACAAATGCATTAAGTATCTAAGTAATATGTATAAGTAAATGTCATTTTTATTCAAATACATCCATTTGGAGTGTTTCATCCCATCCTATAATATTCAAAGCAAACATAGCTCTTTTCCCATGAATCCATCTAATAGGTTATATGTTTCTAGCAAAAGTAGCTCTACGTTATTTCACAATTTGTTTTGTTTTTCATAAATTTAACACATATTTGTCCATAAAAACTGTCATTTTCTTTATATCTTTTTTCATTGTGATTTTTTTAAAAAACATATTATGATATCAATACATTATATTTTAGAATTTCAGATTTTAAAAAACTCAAATATCAATACATTATAATTTAAGTCAATATAATTACTCATAAAAAATTCGCATATTCTCTTGTTCTAATGTTTAAAACATATATTTAATTTAAAAAAGATGTATAAAATAAGTATAAATTATTCACAAGTGTTTATTTGGTGTAGTAAAGATAGTCACCTTGAGAAGGCTACTATGTTAAACAAATGCATTAAGTAGCTAAGTAATATGTATAAGTAAATGTCATTTTTATTCAAATACATCCATTTGGAGTGTTTCATCCCATCCTATAATATTCAAAGCAATATAGCTCTTTTCCTATGTATCCATCTAATAGGTTATATGTTTCTAGCAAAAGTAGCTCTACGTTATTTTCACAATTTGTTTTTTTCATAAATTTAACACATATTTGTCCATAAAAACAGTTATTTTCTTTATATCTTTTTCTCATTGTAATTTTTTTAAACAACATATTATGATATCAATACATTATATTTTAGAATTTCATATTTTAAAAACCAAATATCAATACATTATAATTTAAGTCAATATAATTATTGATTAAAAATTCGCATATTTTCTTGTTCTAGTGTTTAACACATATATTTAATTTTAAAAAAGATGTATAAAATAAGTATAAATTATTCTACAAGTGTTTATTTGGTGTTGTAAACATAGTCACCTTGAGAAGGCTACTATGTTAAACAAATGCATTAAGTAGCTAAGTAATATGTTTAAGTAAATGTCATTTTTATTCAAATACATCCATTTGGAGTGTTTCATTCCATCCTATAATATTCAAAGCAAACATAGCTCTTTTCCCATGTTCCATCTAATAGGTTATATGTTTCTAGCAAAAGTAGCTCTACATTATTTTCACAATTTGTTTTGTTTTTCATAAATTTAACACATATTTGTCTATAAAAACTGTCATTTTCTTTATATCTTTTTTTCATTGTGATTTTTTTAAACAACATTTTATGATATCAATATGTTTATATTTTAGAATTTCAGATTTTAAAAAACTCAATTATCAATACATTATAATATAAGTCAATAAAATTATCATAAAAAATTCGCATATTTTCTTGTTCTAATGTTTAAAAAATATATTTAATTTAAAAAGATATATAAAATAAGTATAAATTATTCTAAAGTGTTTATTTGGTGTAATAAACATAGTCACCTTGAGAAGGCTACTATGTTAAACAAATGCATTAAGTAGCTAAGTAATATGTATAAGTATATGTCATTTTTATTCAAATACATCCATTTGGAGTGTTTCATCCCATCCTATAATATTCAAAGCAAACATAGCTCTTTTCCCATGAATCCATCTAATAGGTTATATGTTTCTAGCAAAAGTAGCTCTACGTTATTTTCATAATTTGTTTTGTTTTCATAAATTTAACACATATTTGTCCATAAAAACTGTCATTTTCTTTATATCTTTTTCTCATTGTAATTTTTTTAAACAACATATTATGATATCAATACATTATATTTTAGAATTTTAGATTTTAAAAAACTCAAATATCAATACATTATAATTTAAGTCAATATAATTATTGATAAAAAATTCGCATATTTTCTTGTTCTAGTGTTTAACACATATATTTAATTTTAAAAAAGATGTATAAAATAAGTATAAATTATTCACAAGTGTTTATTTGGTGTAGTAAACATAGTCACCTTGAGAAGGCTACTATGTTAAACAAATGCATTAAGTAGCTAAGTAATATGTATAAGTAAATGTCATTTTTATTCAAATACATCCATTTGGAGTGTTTCATCCCATCCTATAATATTCAAAGCAAACATAGCTCTTTTCCTATGTATCCATCTAATAGGTTATATGTTTCTAGCAAAAGTAGCTCTACGTTATTTTCACAATTTGTTTTGTTTTTCATAAATTTAACACATATTTGTCCATAAAAACTGTCATTTTCTTTATATCTTTTTCTCATTGTAATTTTTTTTAACAACATATTATGATATCAATATATTGTATTTTAGAATTTCAGATTTTTAAAAACTCAAATATCAATACATTATAATTTAAGTCAATATAATTATACCTAAAAAATTCGCATATTCTCTTGTTCTAGTGTTTAACACATATATTTAATTTAAAAAAGATGTATAAAATAAGTATAAATTATTCTACAAGTGTTTATTTGGTTGTAAACATAGTCACCTTGAGAAGGCTACTATGTTAAACAAATGCATTAAGTAGCTAAGTAATATGTATAAGTAAATGTCATTTTTATTCAAATACATCCATTTGGAGTGTTTCATTCCATCCTATAATATTCAAAGCAAACATAGCTCTTTCCCATGAATCCATCTAATAGGTTATATGTTTCTAGCAAAAGTAGCTCTACGTTATTTCATAATTTGTTTTGTTGTTCATAAATTTAACACATATTTGTCCATAAAAACAGTTATTTTCTTATATCTTTTTCTCATTGTAATTTTTTTAAAACAACATATTATGATATCAATACATTATATTTTAGAATTTCAGATTTTAAAAAACTCAAATATCAATACATTATAATTTAAGTCAATATAATTATTGATAAAAAATTCGCATATTTTCTTGTTCTAGTGTTTAACACATATATTTAATTTTAAAAAAGATGTATAAAATAAGTATAAATTATTCACAAGTGTTTATTTGGTGTAGTAAAGATAGTCACCTTGAGAAGGCTACTATGTTAAACAAATGCATTAAGTAGCTAAGTAATATGTATAAGTAAATGTCATTTTTATTCAAATACATCCATTTGGAGTGTTTCATCCCATCCTATAATATTCAAAGCAAACATAGCTCTTTCCTATGTATCCATCTAATAGGTTATATGTTTCTAGCAAAAGTGGCTCTACGTTATTTTCACAATTTGTTTGTTTTTCATAAATTTAACACATATTTGTCCATAAAAACTGTCATTTTCTTTATATCTTTTTCTCATTGTAATTTTTTTAAACAACATATTATGATATCAATATTTATATTTTAGAATTTCATATTTTAAAAACCCAAATATCAATACATTATGATTTAAGTCAATATAATTATACCTAAAAATTCGCATATTTTCTTGTTCTAGTGTTTAACACATATATTTAATTTTAAAAAAGATGTATAAAATAAGTATAAATTATTCTACAAGTGTTTATTTGTTGTTGTAAACATAGTCACCTTGAGAAGGCTACTATGTTAAACAAATGCATTAAGTATCTAAGTAATATGTTTAAGTAAATGTCATTTTTATTCAAACACATCCATTTGGAGTGTTTCATTCCATCCTATAATATTCAAAGCAAACATACCTCTTTTCCCATGTTTCCATCTAATAGGTTATATGTTTCTAGCTAAAGTAGCTCTACATTATTTCACAATTTGTTTTGTTTTTCATAAATTTAACACATATTTGTCTATAAAAACTGTCATTTTCTTTATATCTTTTTTCATTGTGATTTTTTTTAACAACATTTTATGATATCAATATGTTGTATTTTAGAATTTCAGATTTTAAAAACTCAATTATCAATGCATTATAATATAAGTCAATAAAATTACTCATAAAAAATTCGCATATTCTCTTGTTTAATGTTTAAAAAATATATTTAATTTAATAAACTATATATAAAATAAGTATAAATTATTCTAATAGTGTTGATTTGGTGTAATAAACATAGTCACCTTGAGAAGGCTACTATGTTAAATAAATGCATTAAGTAGCTGAGTAATATGTATAAGTATATGTTATTTTTATTCAAATACGTCCATTTGGAGTGTTTCATCCCATCCTATAATGTTCAAAGCAATATAGCTCTTCTCCCATGAATCCATCTAATAGGTTATATGTTTCTAGCAAAAGTAGCTCTACGTTATTTTCATAATTTGTTTTGTTGTTCATAAATTTAACACATATTTGTCCATAAAAACAGTTATTTTCTTTATATCTTTTTCTCATTGTAATTTTTTTAAAACAACATATTATGATATCAATACATTATATTTTAGAATTTTAGATTTTAAAAACTCAAATATCAATACATTATAATTTAAGTCAATATAATTATTGATAAAAAATTCGCATATTTTCTTGTTCTAGTGTTTAACACATATATTTAATTTTAAAAAAGATGTATAAAATAAGTATAAATTATTACACAAGTGTTTATTTGGTGTAGTAAAGATAGTCGCCTTGAGAAGGCTACTATGTTAAACAAATGCATTAAGTAGCTAAGTAATATGTATAAGTAAATGTCATTTTTATTCAAATACATCCATTTGGAGTGTTTCATCCCATCCTATAATATTCAAAGCAAACATAGCTCTTTTCCTATGTATCCATCTAATAGGTTATATGTTTCTAGCAAAAGTGGCTCTACGTTATTTTCACAATTTGTTTTCTTTTTCATAAATTTAACACATATTTGTCCATAAAAACTGTCATTTTCTTTATATCTTTTTCTCATTGTAATTTTGTCTAAACAACATATTATGATATCAATACATTATATTTTAGAATTTCATATTTTAAAAACCCAAATATCAATACATTATGATTTAAGTCAATATAATTATACCTTAAAAATTCGCATATTTTCTTGTTCTAGTGTTTAACACATATATTTAATTTTAAAAAAGATGTATAAAATAAGTATAAATTATTCTACAAGTGTTTATTTGTTGTTGTAAACATAGTCACCTTGAGAAGGCTACTATGTTAAACAAATGCATTAAGTATCTAAGTAATATGTTTAAGTAAATGTCATTTTTATTCAAACACATCCATTTGGAGTGTTTCATTCCATCCTATAATATTCAAAGCAAACATACCTCTTTTCCCATGTTTCCATCTAATAGGTTATATGTTTCTAGCTAAAGTAGCTCTACATTATTTCACAATTTGTTTTGTTTTTCATAAATTTAACACATATTTGTCTATAAAAACTGTCATTTTCTTTATATCTTTTTTTCATTGTGATTTTTTTTAACAACATTTTATGATATCAATATGTTGTATTTTAGAATTTCAGATTTTAAAAAACTCAATTATCAATGCATTATAATATAAGTCAATAAAATTACTCATAAAAAATTCGCATATTCTCTTGTTTTAATGTTTAAAAAATATATTTAATTTAATAAACTATATATAAAATAAGTATAAATTATTCTAATAGTGTTGATTTGGTGTAATAATCATAGTCACCTTGAGAAGGCTACTATGTTAAATAAATGCATTAAGTAGCTGAGTAATATGTATAAGTATATGTTATTTTTATTCAAATACGTCCATTTGGAGTGTTTCATCCCATCCTATAATGTTCAAAGCAATATAGCTCTTCTCCCATGAATCCATCTAATAGGTTATATGTTTCTAGCAAAAGTAGCTCTACGTTATTTTCATAATTTGTTTTGTTGTTCATAAATTTAACACATATTTGTCCATAAAAACAGTTATTTTCTTTATATCTTTTTCTCATTGTAATTTTTTTAAAACAACATATTATGATATCAATACATTATATTTTAGAATTTTAGATTTTAAAAAACTCAAATATCAATACATTATAATTAAGTCAATATAATTATTGATAAAAAATTCGCATATTTTCTTGTTCTAGTGTTTAACACATATATTTAATTTTAAAAAAGATGTATAAAATAAGTATAAATTATTACACAAGTGTTTATTTGGTGTAGTAAAGATAGTCACCTTGAGAAGGCTACTATGTTAAACAAATGCATTAAGTAGCTAAGTAATATGTATAAGTAAATGTCATTTTTATTCAAATACATCCATTTGGAGTGTTTCATCCCATCCTATAATATTCAAAGCAAACATAGCTCTTTTCCTATGTATCCATCTAATAGGTTATATGTTTCTAGCAAAAGTGGCTCTACGTTATTTTCACAATTTGTTTTGTTTTTCATATATTTAACACATATTTGTCCATAAAAACTGTCATTTTCTTTATATCGTTTTCTCATTGTAATTTTTTTTAAACAACATATTATGATATCAATACATTATATTTTAGAATTTCATATTTTTAAAAACCCAAATATCAATACATTATGATTTAAGTCAATATAATTATACCTTAAAAATTCGCATATTTTCTTGTTCTAGTGTTTAACACATATATTTAATTTTAAAAAAGATGTATAAAATAAGTATAAATTATTACACAAGTGTTTATTTGGTGTAGTAAAGATAGTCACCTTGAGAGGGCTACTATGTTAAACAAATGCATTAAGTAGCTAAGTAATATGTATAAGTAAATGTCATTTTTATTCAAATACATCCATTTGGAGTGTTTCATCCCATCCTATAATATTCAAAGCAAACATAGCTCTTTTCCTATGTATCCATCTAATAGGTTATATGTTTCTAGCAAAAGTGGCTCAACGTTATTTTCACAATTTGTTTTGTTTTTCATAAATTTAACACATACTTGTCCATAAAAACTGTCATTTTCTTTATATCTTTTTCTCATTGTAATTTTTTTTAAACAACATATTATGATATCAAAATATTTATATTTTATAATTTCATATTTTTAAAAACCCAAATATCAATACATTATAATTTAAGTCAATATAATTATACCTTAAAAATTCGCATATTTTCTTGTTCTAGTGTTTAACACATATATTTAATTTTAAAAAAGATGTATAAAATAAGTATAAATTATTCTACAAGTGTTTACTTGGTGTTGTAAACATAGTCACCTTGAGAAGGCTACTATGTTAAACAAATGCATTAACTATCTAAGTAATATGTTTAAGTAAATGTCATTTTTATTCGAATACATCCATTTGGAGTGTTTCATTCCATCCTTTAATATTCAAAGACAACATACCTCTTTTCCCATGTTTCCATCTAATAGGTTATATGTTTCTAGCAAACGTAGCTCTACATTATTTTCACAATTTGTTTTGTTTTTCATAAATTTAACACATATTTGTCTATAAAAACTATCATTTTCTTTATATCTTTTTTTCATTGTGATTTTTTTTAACAACATTTTATGATATCAATATGTTGTATTTTAGAATTTCAGATTTTAAAAAACTCAATTATCAATGCATTATAATATAAGTCAATAAAATTACTCATAAAAAAATCGCATATTCTCTTGTTTTAATGTTTAAAAAATCAATTTAATTAATAAACTATATATAAAATAAGTATAAATTATTCTAATAGTGTTGATTTGGTGTAATAAACAAAGTCACCTTGAGAAGGCTACTATGTTAAATAAATGCATTAAGTAGCTGAGTAATATGTATAAGTATATGTTATTTTTATTCAAATACGTCCATTTGGAGTGTTTAATCCCATCCTATAATGTTCAAAGCAATATAGCTCTTCTCCCATGAATCCATCTAATAGGTTATATGTTTCTAGCAAAAGTAGCTCTACGTTATTTTCATAATTTGTTTTGTTGTTCATAAATTTAACACATATTTGCCATAAAAATAGTTATTTTCTTTATATCTTTTTCTCATTGTAATTTTTTTAAAACAGCATATTATGATATCAATACATTATATTTTAGAATTTTAGATTTTAAAAAACTCAAATATCAATACATTATAATTTAAGTCAATATAATTATTGATAAAAAATTCGCATATTTTCTTGTTCTAGTGTTTAACACATATATTTAATTTTAAAAAAGATGTATAAAATAAGTATAAATTATTACACAAGTGTTTATTTGGTGTAGTAAAGATAGTCACCTTGAGAAGGCTACTATGTTAAACAAATGCATTAAGTAGCTAAGTAATATGTATAAGTTAATGTCATTTTTATTCAAATACATCCATTTGGAGTGTTTCATCCCATCCTATAATATTCAAAGCAAACATAGCTCTTTTCCTATGTATCCATCTAATAGGTTATATGTTTCTAGCAAAAGTGGCTCTACGTTATTTTAACAATTTGTATTGTTTTTCATAAATTAAACACATATTTGTCCATAAAAACTGTCATTTTCTTTATATCTTTTTCATTGTAATTTTTTTTAAACAACATATTATGATATCAATACATTATATTTTAGAATTTCATATTTTAAAAACCCAAATATCAATACATTATAATTTAAGTCAATATAATTATACCTTAAAAATTCGCATATTTTCTTGTTCTAGTGTTTAACACATATATTTAATTTTAAAAAAGATGTATAAAATAAGTATAAATTATTCTTCAAGTGTTTATTTGGTGTTGTAAACATAGTCACCTTGAGAAGGCTACTATGTTAAACAAATGCATTAAATATCTAACTAATATGTTTAAGTAAATGTCATTTTTATTCAAATACATCCATTTGGAGTGTTTCATTCCATCCTATATTATTCAAAGCAAACATACGTCTTCTCCCATGTTTCCATCTAATAGGTTATATGTTTCTAGCAAAAGTAGCTCTACATTATTTTCACAATTTGTTTTGTTTTTCATAAATTTAACACATATTTGTCTATAAAAATTGTCTTTTTCTTTATATCTTTTTTTCATTGTGTTTTTTTTTAACAACATTTTATGATATCAATATGTTGTATTTTAGAATTTCAGATTTTAAAAAACTCAATTATCAATGCATTATAATATAAGTCAATAAAATTATTCATAAAAAAATCGCATATTCTTTTGTTTTAATGTTAAAAAAATATATTTAATTTAATAAACTATATATAACATAAGAATAAATTATTCTAATAGTGTTGATTTGATGTAGTAAACATAGTCACCTTGAGAAGGCTACTATGTTAAATAAATGCATTAAGTAGCTGAGTAATATGTATAAGTATATGTTATTTTTATTCAAATACGTCCATTTGGAGTGTTTCATCCCATCCTATAATGTTCAAAGCAATAAAGCTCTTCTCCCATGAATCCATCTAATAGGTTATATGTTTCTAGCAAAAGTAGCTCTACGTTATTTTCATAATTTGTTTTGTTGTTCATAAATTTAACACATATTTGCCATAAAAATAGTTATTTTTTTATATCTTTTTCTCATTGTAATTTGTTTAAAACAACATATTATGATATCAATACATTATATTTTAGACTTTTAGATTTTAAAAAACTCTAATATCAATACATTATAATTTAAGTCAATATAATTATTAATAAAAATTCGCATATTTTCTTGTTCTAGTGTTTAACACATATATTTAATTTTAAAAAAGATGTATAAAATAAGTATAAATTATTACACAAGTGTTTATTTTGTGTAGTAAAGATAGTCACCTTGAGAAAGCTACTATGTTAAACAAATGCATCAAGTAGCTAAGTAATATGTATAAGTAAATGTCATTTTTATTCAAATACATCCATTTGGAGTGTTTCATCACATCCTATAATATTCAAAGCAAACATAGCTCTTTTCCTATGTATCCATCTAATAGGTTATATGTTTCTAGCAAAAGTGGCTCTACGTTATTTTCACAATTTGTTTTGTTTTTCATAAATTTAACACATATTTGTCCATAAAAACTGTCATTTTCTTTATATCTTTTTCTCATTGTAATTTTTTTTAAACAACATATTATGAAATCAATACATTATATTTTAGAATTTCATATTTTTAAAAACCCAAATATCAATACATTATAATTTAAGTCAATATAATTATACCTTAAAAATTCGCATATTTTCTTGTTCTAGTGTTTAACATATATATTTAATTTTAAAAAAGATGTATAAAATAAGTATAAATTATTCTACAAGTGTTTATTTGGTGTTGTAAACATAGTCACCTTGAGAAAGCTACTACGTTAAACAAATGCATTAAGTATCTAAGTAATATGTTTAAGTAAATGTCATTTTTATTCAAAAACATCCATTTGGAGTGTTTCATTCCATCCTATAATATTCAAAGCAAACATACCTCTTTTCCCATGTTTCCATCTAATAGGTTATATGTTTCTAGCAAAAGTAGCTCTACATTATTTTCACAATTTGTTTTGTTTTTCATAAATTTAACACATACTTGTCTATAAAAACTGTCATTTTCTTTATATCTTTTTTTCATTGTGATTTTTTGTAACAACATTTTATGATATCAATATGTTGTATTTTAGAATTTCAGATTTTAAAAAACTCAATTATCAATGCATTATAATATAGGTCAATAAAATTATTCATAAAAAAATCGCATATTCTCTTGTTTTAATGTTTAAAAAATATATTTAATTTAATAAACTAAATATAAATTATTCTAATAGTGTTGATTTGGTGTAGTAAACATAGTCACCTTGAGAAGGCTACTATGTTTAATAAATGCATTAAGTAGCTGAGTAATATGTATAAGTATATGTTATTTTTATTCAAATACGTTCATTTGGAGTGTTTCATCCCATCCTATAATGTTCAAAGCAATATAGCTCTTCTCCCATGAATCCATCTAATAGGTTATATGTTTCTAGCAAAAGTAGCTCTACGTTATTTTCATAATTTGTTTTGTTGTTCATAAATTTAACACATATTTGTCCATAAAAACAGTTATTTTCTTTATATCTTTTTCTCATTGTAATTTTTATAAAACAACATATTATGATATCAATACATTATATTTTAGAATTTTAGATTATAAAAAACTCAAATATCAATACATTATAATTTAAGTCAATATAATTATTCATAAAAAATTCGCATATTTTCTTGTTCTAGTGTTTAACACATATATTTAGTTTTAAAAAAGATGTATAAAATAAGTATAAATTATTACACAAGTGTTTATTCGGTGTAGTAAAGATAGTCACCTTGAGAAGGCTACTATGTTAAAAAAATGCATTAAGTAGCTAAGTAATATGTATAAGTAAATGTCATTTTTATTCAAATACATCCATTTGGAGTGTTTCATCCCATCATATAATATTCAAAGCAAACATAGCTCTTTTCCTATGTATCCATCTAATAGGTTATATGTTTCTAGCAAAAGTGGCTCTACGTTATTTTCACAATTTGTTTTGTTTTTCATAAATTTAACACATATTTTCACAATATGTTACTTTGTTAATGTCCGTATGATTCGATTTTCGCGGTGGATATCCGGTTCCCCTATGGGACTTAAACCCACTTTTAAGAACCATCACCCGTATAGGACTCTAACCCACCTAGGGTATCTTTCACCGTATGGGACTCTAACCCACATAGGTGTCCACCTTTCCCCCATGTCCGCCATGGTTGGGGCTCAAACCCAATTGAGGCTCGAATCATTGGTCCCACATCCCAATGCTTACTCATCTAAGCATACCAATAGAGATGTGTACCACCACAGAAAAACACACATTCTGAATACATGATCGGTTCCACCAAACATTGGTTCCACGAACCATAACAAATTCATCAATCATAGGTGACTTCATTCACCATAATACACAATAATAACATGGCATGTTCCATACAATGCGTCTCATTCTTAATCATGGTAACAATTCGTCCACGACCTCACATAAGCGTCGTACGAATGAATACCGTATTCTCATACATGTATCTCACATGTTCCATAACCTAGATTATCTTTCTATGTTATTAATCAAATTATTCTTCTAGGTTTCCTCACTCATCTTTGTAAGTTTTTTAATCATGTTATTTCACCTTCCACATAACAACAATATTCAATTTTCATCATGATAAAATTCATGGCATTTATAAATCACATACTATTTTATAACATGGAACAATAATAATAGTCCTTTATGTTATCTTTAGTCATGTTATTTCACAATCAACCATATCAACCATGTTTAACACCCATCAAAATAAAAGTCATAGAATTTGTAAGACGCATAATACACTATAATATGATATCATAATAATAGCCTTTTTCATTATCTTACTAACGCATCCGTCCGCATCCAAAACGGAGTTATAACGCTCAATTAATTCATTAATCTATCTTAATCAAGATTTAGATTAATATTTATTCATTGCATAAGCATTCAACAACAACCTCTCTAGCCTAGTGGTAAGGCATGTACAGTTTCAAGGAGGTTCTGGGTTCGAATCCCACTGGTGACAAATTCTGTACAAACAGAAATTAAATTATGTTTTATGTGTTAACCGTTTAACCTAAACCTTTAACCGGTTAACCACTCACGAAATTGCCCAGAAAGTGAATTAACAACCGTAGAGTTGTAACACACCAAGAAGTTCATATATCAATCATCAATTTAACAAACATAGTATATATCATAAATTCCTAACTCCCAATTTCATGAAATTTATCCCCAAAGCTATAACTAAACTAAGAACTCACCTAGTAGATGAAGTTGGTGGTGATGAAGATGAGATGATGGTGTTGATGAACATGCTCTTCATGAGCTTTCCATTTTTTTTCTCTTTTCTTCTTCTTCTTCTCTTCTTCCTTTTCCTCTTTTCCTCTTCTCTTCCCTTTCTGATATCTCTCACCCTCTCTTACCCACTTCTTCTTATCTCTTTCCTTTCTCTTTCTTCTTATCCACCACATAAAACAACATATAATATATATAATATATAATATTAAGTAGTATCATAAAATATCTCAATTGATATTTTATCTTCCAGCACCAATTGACCAATCATTAATGTTATCAAAATGTCCTCTCTTGTACTTATTAATATTGGTCTGTCTCTCTTATTAATAATTAATCTCTTCAGAGTTCACCGGTTACTCTATTGGTCCCAATTGACAACATTTAGAGCACATAGGAGCTCCAATTGTTATAACTAACAAAAGATATAGTACACAGGTACTCAATTGGTCTCAACTGACAACTAATTGAGCATTTATCATCTCCAACATTCACAAAAGATATAGTACCTTGATGACTCACAAAAGTTCAGAATAAGACCAACACTCTTCAGAAGGCAGGTATCCAGGAGTTACATTGCTACAACCATAAAAACATAGAACATCCAAATTCATCATGTGTTCGATGCAGCTAAACCAAATTAGTTTGACAACATCCGGTTCTGGTTACTATATTCCATATCAAATCCTCTCATAGGATTTTGATTCATTCAATATTTCTCCCGACACATAATCTCGGCCATTAACAAAGTAACATCGTCAAGGACTTTAAATCATCAACAAAACACCACTTTTAAGGAACTTAAGCAATCTAGAACATAACTATGATTGTCCATGCACCTCATAGAGTCACACACAATACTCCACACATATCTAGAGACAACATTTCACTTCGTATCCAAAATCATTCATCTCAATCATCCTGTCCCATCTTCCATAATCTTAGCTCATGCTCTCACTAATATACAGTCCGAGTTACATGTTTAACTTTAGGAATAACTGATTCTCGTCCCTTCTTGGAAGTATAACTCATGAATCCCTCCAATACGGTAAAGTATCATCGTACACATCCATTACCACTCCCAGGGAGTCTACATCTAAGGCTATGAATTCGAATGAATTAATCAATTTCATACCATGACCAACCACTTCACACCTTATCAATTTATACCACATACCTAGCTAATCTCTTCCAGATCAGCACTTAGTAGGTCTCTTCCAAGTCCGTTCCGTATAGTTATTCATAATCATAATAGTGGTACTTCCCAGACTTACTTAAACTGAGCATGGTCTACCAGGTTGGTTTTCCCACGCGTCTGACTTCCATGATATCTCCTCAGATGACCAACTACGCACTACACCTTCAGAAATCCCAATTTCAAAACTACCAATCTGACTTGTGGTGACTTGCAACTCCATCCCTAATTTGTACATCCACAATGGTACACTTATGACGTTTAAGACATCCTTAGCTCCAACACGGTGTGAATGTTTATACTCCGCGACTAACCAACCAACCAAATACTTCTCAAGGAGATAAATAACAACCGGACTTCCAATAAGCCAATATTACTCTTTCAATTCAAATAAAATGCACTTAAGATGAACCTTGTCATCGCCACGCACTTATGACTGGAATTTTCTTCTAAACCAATACCTACTACTCCCTGCATTATACCGGGGTTACTTGTCTCTATAACTTCCCTCGAATAATCCTCATTGCCTCCCAATAAACTCTTGCAACATAAAATATTCCACATTCTACACTTAGTCCACATGCTCCAGCTTAGCTTATCTTTTGTTGGCTATCATTAACTAAACTTCTTAGAATACAAGACTCACTGCTCAACAAAATGTATGTTACTTACATCCATCTCAAGACAAGGAATCCACTACACTTACTTGTGACCATAATGCTACTATCACATACTTCTCTTAATACCAAGGTATAACTTCCTCCACTCCACTACATATTCTAGAAATCCTCGATGCAAATAATCATCAACTACACGCCCATAACTTCGTCTTAATGAATCTTAATGGTCCCATTGTGCCTTTATCTAAAATGTTCCTCATTACAACGGTTGTATTGCAACATCCTCACTACTTCCACACTCGGTGTTCACTTGTCTTCCCATGGTAATTCTCTCAGTTCCAACTACAAAAACCATTCTACTAGAAGTCCTTAAATCCAACTTAATTGCTCTTATCCTCAACCAGTTCTCATACAACCAAAACCCACTGGAGCTTCCATTACTATATAATGCGCGCTATCTGCCCCCAGCACAAACTCTTATAATTAATCTTTAGGTAACTCATCATTCCATAATGGTCTCTTACTAACACTGAACCGTTGACGAGCTATCTCAAATCCGATCTCCCTTCTAAAACTGAACATACTTGGTTTATCTTCTAACCTCCATTTGGTCCATACATGTTTCACTTGGAATAGGCAACCATGTCCTCGAGTCTCTTCTTAGACTTCACCATTACCTTAGGCTCCCAACAAAACTGGACGTCCTTATCCCTCAAGTCTTCAACCACTTGCAAGGTACCATTCCAAATACATATATATTCCATTAAGTACTCTCGTTCTTCCAAAATATTTTAGTGGCCTTAGAAACTGAAACACTGATACACTACCTCACTTCCGAACCTTATGACATATGTGTAACATAACCATCCTTTCTACTTTACCATACAGAATCACTCGCAATACTATTCCATATTAGTGAGTATATCTTACTCCACTAGCAATTCACACCTCTCTCAAAGCTCTGACAATTCATCCAATAGAGATCCTCAACTTCTTAACTCTGTTAACACCGCAGAATCGCTTGGATGATACACTACTCTTCAATTCCATAATACCCAAATCATAACTCCTCCATCTACTTCAACGTGGCTTGAGCCTATTCTCAAAGCGCAAGTTCAACCCACACTTCGGAGTCCTCGTGGTCGCTCAACCATGATCCTACCTACCATGCACATAATATTAGGTTGATCAGGCCCAATACTATATACAGTGATATTAAGAATCATGTTGGCTAAACACACATATGAGGCAGGAATAGATTTACTTATGATGTTTCAAGGCTAGGTCGAGAACCGACCTGCTCTGATACCAACTGTAACAACCCGTATAATATATATCTAGAATAATATAATACAACTGAATTATCAATGCATTATAATATAAGTCAATAAAATTATTCATAAAAAAATCGCATATTCTCTTGTTTTAATGTTTGAAAAATATATTTAATTTAATAAACTATGTATAAAATAAGTATAAATTATTCTAATAGTGTTGATTTCGTGTAGTAAACATAGTCAACTTGAGAATGCTACTATGTTAAATAAATGTATTAAGTAGCTGAGTAATATGTATAAGTATATGTTATTTTTATTCAAATACGTCCATTTGGAGTGTTTCATCCCATCCTATAATGTTCAAAGCAATATAGCTCTTCTCCCATGAATCCATCTAATAGGTTATATGTTTCTAGCAAAAGTAGCTCTACGTTATTTTCATAATTTGTTTTGTTGTTCATCAATTTAACACATATTTGTCCATAAAAACAGTTATTTTATTTATATCTTTTTCACATTGTAATTTTTTTTAAACAACATATTATGATATCAATACAATATATTTTGGAATTTAAGATTTTAAAAAACTCAAATATCAATACATTATAATTTAAGTCAATATAATTATTCATAAAAAATTCCCATATTTTGTTGTTCTAGTGTTTAACACATATATTTAATTTTAAAAAAGATGTATAAAATAAGTAGAAATTATTACACAAGTGTTTATTTGGTGTAGTAAAGATAGTCACCTTGAGAAGACTACTATGTTAAACAAATGCTTTAAGTAGCTAAGTAATATGTATAAGTAAATGTCATTTTTATTCAAATACATCCATTTGGAGTGTTTCATCCCATCCTATAATTTTCAAAGCAAACATAGCTCTTTTCCCATGTATCCATCTAATAGGTTATATGTTTCTAGCAAAAGTAGCTCTACGTTATTTTCACAATTTGTTTTGTTTTTCATATATTTAACACATATTTGTCCATAAAAACTCTCATTTTCTTTATTCCTTTTTTTCATTTTGAATTTTTTTAAACAACATATTATGATATCAATATATTGTATTTTAGAATTTCAGATTTTAAAAAACTCAATTATCAATGCATTATAATATAAGTCAATAAAATTATTCATAAAAAAAATCGCATATTCTCTTATTTTAATGTTAAAAAAATATATTTAATTTAATAAACTATGTATAAAAAAAGTATAAATTATTCTACTAGTGTTGATTCGGTGTAGTAAACATAGTCACCTTGAGAAGGAAACTATGTTAAACAAATGCATTAAGTAGCTAAGTAATATGTATAAGTATATGTCATTTTAATTCAAATACATCCATTTGGAGTGTTTCATCCCATCCTATAATGTTCCAAGCAAACATAGCTCTTTTCCCATATATCCATCTAATAGGTTATATGTTTCTAGCAAAACTAGCTCTACATTATTTTCACAATTTGTTTTGTTTTTCATAAATTTAACACATATTTGTCCATAAAAACTGTCATTTTCTTTATTTCTTTTTTTCATTGAGAATTTTTTTAAACAACATATTATGATATCAATATATTGTATTTTAGAGTTTCAGATTTTGAAAAACTCTATTATCAATACATTATAATTTAAGTCAATATAATTATACCTTAAAAATTCGCATATTTTCTTGTTCTAGTGTTTAACACATATATATAATTTTAAAAAAGATGTATAAAATAAGTATAAATTATTCTACAAGTGTTTATTTGGTTTTGTAAACATAGTCACCTTGAGAAGGCTACTATGTTAAACAAATGCATTAAGTAGCTAAAAGTCATTTTTATTCAAATACATCCATTTGGAGTGCCTCTACGTTATTTTCACAATTTATTTTGTTTTTCATAAATTTAACACATATTTGTCCATAAATACTATCATTTTCTTTATTTCTATTTTTCATTGTAATTTTTTTTAAACAACATATTATGATACCAATGCATTACATTTTTGAATTTCAGATTTTAAAAAACTCAAATATCAATACATTATTATATAAGACAATAAAATTATTCATAAATTTTTTCATATTCTCTTGTTTTAATGTTTAAAAAATAGATTTAATTTTTAAAAAAAGGTATAAAATAAGAACAAATTATTCTACTAGTGTTGATTTGGTATAGCAAACATAGTAACCTTGAGAAGGCAACTATGTCAAACAAATGCATTAAGTAGCAAAGTAATATGTATAAGTATATGTCATTTTAATTCAAATACATGCATTTAGAGTGTTTCATCTCATCCTATAATGTTCAAAGCAAACATAGCTCTTTTCCCATATATCCATCTAATAGGTTATATATTTCTAGCAAAAGTAGCTCTAAGTTATTTTCACAATTTGTTTTGTTTTTAATAAATTTAACACATATTTTTTCAAACAACATATTATGATATCAATACATTATATTTTAGAATTTCATATTTTAAAAAACTCAAGTATCAATACATTATAATTTAAGTCAATATAATTATTCACAAAAAAGTTGCATATTTTCTTGTTTTAGTGTTTAACACATATATTTAATTTTTAAAAAAATGTATAAAATAAGTATAAATTAGTATACAAGTGTTTATTTGGTGTAGTAAAGATAGTCACCATGAGAAGGCTACTATGTTAAACAAATGCATTAAGTAGCTAAGTAATATGTATATGTAAATGTCATTTTTATTCAAATATATCCATTTGGAGTGTTTCATCCCATCCTATAATTTTCAAAGCAAACATAGCTATTCTCCCATGTATCCATTTAATAGGTTAAATGTTTCTAGCAAAAGTAGCTCTACGTTATTTTCACAATTTGTTTTGTTTTTCATAAATTTAACACATATTTGTCCATAAAAACTGTCATTTTCTTTATTTCTTTTTTCATAGTGATTTTTTTTAAACAACATATTATGATATCAATACTATATATTTTAAATTTTCAGATTTTAAAAACCTTAAATATCAATACATTATAATTTAAGTCAATATAATTATTCATAAAAAATCGCATATTCTCTTGTTTTGATGTTTAAAAATATATTTAAATTAAAAAATGATGTATAAAATAAGTATAAATTATTCTACAAGTGTTTATTTGGTGTTGTAAACATAGTCACCTTAAGAAGGCTACTATGTTAAACAAATGCATTAAGTATCTAAGTACTATGTATAACTAAATTTCATTTTTTATTCAAATACATCCATTTGGAGTGTTTCATCCCATTCTATAATTTTCAAAGCAATATAGCTCTTTTCCCATATATCCATCTAATAGGTTATATGTTTCTAGCAAAAGTAGCTCTACGTTATTTTCACAATTTGTTTTGTTTTTTAAAAATTTAACACATATTTGTCTATAAAAACTGTCATTTTCTTTATTTCTTTTTTTCATTGTAAGTTTTTATAAACAACATATTATGATATCAATAGATTATATTTTAGAATTTCAGATTTTAAAAAACTCAAATATCAATACATTATAATTTAAGTCAATATAATTAATCACAAAAAAATCGCATATTTATACATAATAAATTCACAGATTTTCTTGTTTTAGTGTTTAACACATATATTTAATTTTAATAAAGATGTATAAAATAAGTATAAATTATTCTAATAGTGTTGATTTGGTGTAGAAAACATAGTCACCTTGAGAAGGCTACTATGTTAAGCAAATGCATTAAGTATCTAAGTAATATGTATAAGTAAATTTCATTTTTATTCAAATACATCCATTTGGAGTGTTTCATCCCATCCTATTATTTTCAAAGCAAACATAGCTCTTTTCCCATGTATCCATCTAATAGGTTATATGTTTCTAGCAAAAGTAGCTCTACGTTATTTTCACAATTTGTTTTGTTTTACATAAATTTAACACATATTTGTCTATAAAAACTGTCATTTTCTTTATTTCTTTTTTTCATTGTGATTTTTTTAACAACATATTATGATATCAATATATTGTATTTTAGAATTTCAGATTTTAAAAAACTCTATCATCAATGCATTATAATGTAGGTCAATAAAACTATTCATAAAAAAATCGCATATTCTCTTGTTTTAATGTTTAAAAAATATATTTAATTTAATAAACTATTATAAAATATGTATAAATTATTCTACAAGTGTTGATTTGATGTAGTAAACATAGTCACCTTGAGAAGGCTACTATGTTAAACAAATGCATTAAGTTGCTGAGTAATATGTATAAGTATTTGTTATTTTTATTCAAATACATCCATTTGGAGTGTTTCATCCCATCCTATAATATTCAAAGCAATATAGCTCTTTTCCTATGTATCCATCTAATAGGTTATACGTTTCTAGCAAAAGTAGCCCTACGTTATTTTCATAATTTGTTTTGTTTTAAATAAATTTAACACATATTTGTCCATAAAAACGGTTATTTTCTTTATATCTTATTCTAATTGTAATTTTTTTTAAACAACATATTATGATATCAATACATTATATTTTAGAATTTCAGATTTTAAAAAACTCTATCATCAATGCATTATAATGTAGGTCAATAAAATTATTCATAAAAAAATCGCATATTCTCTTGTTTTAATGTTTAAAAAATATATTTAATTTAATAAACTATTATAAAATATGTATAAATTATTCTACTAGTGTTGATTTGATGTAGTAAACATAGTCACCTTGAGAAGGCTACTATGTTAAACAAATGCATTAAGTTGCTGAGTAATATGTATAAGTATTTGTTATTTTTATTCAAATACATCCATTTGGAGTGTTTCATCCCATCCTATAATATTCAAAGCAATATAGCTCTTTTCCTATGTATCCATCTAATAGGTTATACGTTTCTAGCAAAAGTAGCCCTACGTTATTTTCATAATTTGTTTTGTTTTAAATAAATTTAACACATATTTGTCCATAAAAACGGTTATTTTCTTTATATCTTATTCTAATTGTAATTTTTTTTAAACAACATATTATGATATCAATACATTATATTTTAGAATTTCATATTTTAAAAAACTCAAATATCAATACATTATAATTTAAGTCAATATAAGTATTCATAAAAATTTTGCATATTTTCTTGTTCTAGTGTTTAACACATATATTTAATTTTAAAAAAGATGTATAAATTATTATACAAGTGTTTATTTGGTGTAGTAAAGATAGTCACCTTGAGAAGGCTACTATGTTAAACAAATGAATTAAGTAGCTAAGTAATATGTATAAGTAAATGTCATTTTTATTCAAATACATCCATTTGGAGTGTTTCATCCCATCCTATAATTTTCAAAGCAAACATAGCTCTTTTCCCATGTATCCATCTAATAGGTTAAATGTTTCTAGCAAAAGTAGCTCTACGTTATTTTCACAATTTGTTTTTTTTTTAAACTACATATTATGATATCAATACTATATATTTTAAAATTTCAGATTTTAAAAACCATAAAATATCAATACATTATAATTTAAGTCAATATAATTATTCATAAAAAATCGCATATTCTCTTGTTTTAATGTTTAAAAATATATTTAAATTAAAAAAAGATGTATAAAATAAGTATAAATTATTCTACTAGTGTTGATTTGGTGTAGTAAACATTGTCACTTTGAGAAGGCTACTATGTAAAACAAATGCATTAAGTAGCTCAGTAATATGTATAAGTATATGTAATTTTTATTCAAATACATCCATTTGGAGTGTTTAATCCCATCCTATAATGTTCAAAGCAATATAGCTCTTCTCCCATGTATCCATCTAATAGGTTATATGTCTCTAGTAAAAGTAGCTCTACGTTATTTTCATAATTTGTTTTGTTTTTCATATATTTAACACATATTTGTCCATAAAAACAATCATTTTCTTTATATCTTTTTCTCATTTTAAGTTATTTTAAACACCATATTATGATATCAATAAATTATATTTTAGAATTTCATATTTTAAAAAACTCAAATATCAATACATTATAATTTAAGTCAATATAATTAATCACAAAAAATTCGCATATTTATACATAATAAATTAGCAGATTTTCTTGTTTTAGTGTTTAAAACATATATTTAATTTTAAAAAAGATGTATAAAATAAGTATAAATTTTTCTACTAGTGTTGATTTGGTGTAGAAAACATAGTCACCTTGAGAAGGCTACTATGTTAAGCAAATGCATTAAGTAGCTAGGTTATATTTAAAAGTAAATGTCATTTTTATTCAAATACATCCATTTGGAGTGTTTCATTCCATCCTATAATATTCAAAGCAAACATAGCTCTTTTCCTATGTATCCATCTAATAGGTTATATGTTTCTAGCAAAAGTGGCTCTACGTTATTTTCCCAATTTGTGTTGTTTTTCATAAATTTAACACATATTTGTCCATAAAAACTGTTATTTTCTTTATATCTATTTCTCATTGTAATTTTTTTTAAACAACATATTATGATATCAATACATTATATTTTAGAATTTAAGATTTTAAAAACTCAAATATCAATACATTATAATTTAAGTCAATATAATTATTCATAAAAAATTCGCATATTTTCTTGTTCTAGTGTTTAACACATATATTTAATTTTAAAAAAGATGTATAAAATAAGTATAAACTATTCTACAAGTGTTTATTTGGTGTTGTAAAGACTACTATGTTAAACAAATGCATTAAGTATCTAAGTAATATGTATAAGTAAATTTCATTTTTATTCAAATACATCCATTTGGAGTGTTTCAACCCATCCTATTATTTTCAAAGCAAACATAGCTCTTTTCCCATGTATCCATCTAATAGGTTATATGATTCTAGCAAAAGTAGCTCTACGTTATTTTCACAATTTGTTTTGTTTTACATAAATTTAACACATATTTGTCTATAAAAACTGTCATTTTCTTTATTTCTTTTTTTCATTGCGATTTTTTTTAACAACATATTATGATATCAATATATTGTATTTTAGAATTTCAGATTTTAAAAAACTCAATCATCAATGCATTATAATGTAAGTCAATAAAATTATTCATAAAAAAATCACATATTCTCTTGTTTTAATGTTTAAAAAATATATTTAATTTAATAAACTATGTATAAAATAAGTATAAATTATTCTACTAGTGTTGATTTGGTGTAGTAAACATAGTCACCTTGAGAAGGCTACTATGTTAAACAAATGCATTAAGTAGCTGAGTAATATGTATAAGTATTTGTTATTTTTATTCAAATACATCCATTTGGAGTGTTTCATCCCATCCTATAATATTAAAAGCAATATAGCTCTTTTCCTATGTATCCATCTAATAGGTTATACGTTTCTAGCAAAAGTAGCTCTACGTTATTTTCATAATTTGTTTTGTTTTTCATAAATTTAACACATATTTGTCCATAAAAACGGTTATTTTCTTTATATCTTTTTCTCATTGTAATTTTTTTTAAACAACATATTATGATATCAATACATTATATTTTAGAATTTCAGATTTTAAAAAACTCAAATATCAATACATTATAATTTAAGTCAATATAAGTATTCATAAAAAATTTGCATATTTATCTTGTTCTAGTGTTTAACCCATATATTTAATTTTAAAAAAGATGTATAAATTATTATACAAGTGTTTATTTGGTGTAGTAAACATAGTCAACTTGAGAAGGCTACTATGTTAAACAAATGCATTAAGTATCTAAGTAATATGTATAAGTAAATGTCATTTTTATTCAAATACATCCATTTTGAGTGTTTCATCCCATCCTATAATTTTCAAAGCAAACATAGCTCTTTTCCCATGTATCCATCTAATAGGTTAAATGTTTCTAGCAAAAGTGCCTCTACGTTATTTTCACCATTTGTTTTGTTTTTCATAAATTTAACACATATTTGTCTATAAAAACTGACATTTTCTTTATTTCTTTTTTTGATTGTGATTTTTTTAACAACATTTTATGATATCAATATGTTGTATTTTAGAATTTCAGATTTTAAAAAACTCAATTATCAATGCATTATAATATAAGTCAATAAAATTATTCATAAAAAAATCGCATATTCTCTTGTTTTAATGTTTAAAAAATATATTTAATTTAATAAACTATGTATAAAATAAGTATAAATTATTCTACTAGTGTTGATTTGGTGTAGTAAACATAATCACCTTGAGAAGGCTACTATGTTAAAGAAATGCATTAAGTAGCTGAGTAATATGTATAACTATTTGTTATTTTTATTCAAATACATTCATTTGGAGTGTTTCATCCCATCCTATAATATTCAAAGCAATATAGCTCTTTTCCCATGTATCCATCTAATAGGTTATATGTTTCTAGGAAAAGTAGCTCTACGTTATTTTCATAATTTGTTTTGTTTTTCATAATTTTAACACATATTTGTCCATATAAACTGTCATTTTCTTTATTTCTTTTTTTCATAGTGATTTTTTTGAAACAAAATATTATGATATCAATACTATATATTTTAAAATTTCAGATTTTAAAAACCTTAAATATCAATACATTATAATTTAAGTCAATATAATTATTCATAAAAAATCGCATATTCTCTTGTTTTAATGTTTAAAAATATATTTAAATTAAAAAAAGATGTATAAAATAAGTATAAATTAATCTACTAGTGTTGATTTGGTGTAGTAAACATTGTCACCTTGAGAAGGCTACTATGTTAAACAAATGCATTAAGTAGCTAAGTAATATGTATAAGTATATGTCATTTTTATTCCAATACATCCATTTGGAGTGTTTCATCCCATCCTATAATGTTCAAAGCAATATAGCTCTTCTCCCATGTATCCATCTAATAGGTTATATGTTTCTAGCAAAAGTAGCTCTACGTTATTTTCATTATTTGTTTTGTTTTTCATAAATTTAACACATATTTGTCCATAAAAACAATCATTTTCTTTATATCTTTTTCTCATTGTAAGTTTTTTTAAACAACATATTATGATATCAATACATTATATTTTAGAATTTCATATTTTAGAAAACCCAAATATCAATACATTATAATTTAAGTCAATATAATTATAAAAAAGATGTGTAAAATGTTTAAAATAATTATAAATTATTCTAGTGTTTAACACATATATTTAATTTTAAAAAAGATGTATAAAATAAGTATAAATTATTCTACAAGTGTTTATTTGGTGTAGTAAACATAGTCACCTTGAGAAGGCTACTATGTTAAACAAATGCATTAAGTAGCTAAGAAATATGTATAAGTAAATGCCATTTTTATTCAAATACATCCATTTGGAGTGTTTCATCCCATCCTATAATTTTCAAAGCAAACATAGCTCTTTTCCCATGTATCCATCTAATAGGTTATATGTTTCTAGCAAAAGTAGTTCTACGTTATTTTCATAATTTGTTTTGTTTTCCATAAATTTAAACATATTTGTCCATAAAAACTGTCATTTTCTTTATTTCTTTTTTTCATTGTGATTTTTTTTAAACAACATATTATGATATCAATACTTTATATTTTAAATATTCAGGTTTTAAAAACCCCAAATATTAATACATCATAATTTAAGTCAATATAATTATTCATAAAAAATCGCATATTATCTTGTTTTGATGTTTAAAAATATATTTAAATTAAGAAAAGTTGTATAAAATAAGTATAAATTATTCTACTAGTGTTGATTTGGTGTAATAAACATTGTCACCTTGAGAAGGCTTCTATGTTAAACAAATGCATTAAGTAGCTAAGTAATATGTATAAGTATATGTCATTTTTATTCAAATACATCCATTTGGAGTGTTTCATCCCATCATATAATGTTCAAAGCAATATAGCTCTTCTCCCATGTATCCATCTAATAGGTTATATGTTTCTAGCAAAAGTAGCTCTACGTTATTTTCATAATTTGTTTTGTTTTTCATAAATTTAACACATATTTGTCCATAAAAACAATCATTTTCTTTATATCTTTTTTCATTGTAAGTTTTTTAAACAACATATTATGATATCAATAGGTTATATTAGAATTTCAAATTTTAAAAAACCCAAATATCAATACATTATAATTTAAGTCAATATAATTATACATTAAAAATTCACATATTTTCTTGTTCTAGTGTTTAACACATATATTTAATTTTAAAAAAGATGTATAAAATAAGTATAAATTATTCTACAAGTGTTTATTTGGTGTTGTAAACACAGTCACCTTGAGAAGGCTACTATGTTAAACAAATGCATTAAATAGCTAAGTAATATGTATAAGTAAATGTCATTTTTATTCAAATACATCCATTTGGAGTGTTTCATCCCATCCTATAATTTTCAAAGCAAACATAGCTCTTTTCCCATGTATCCATCTAATAGGTTATATGTTGCTAGCAAAAGTAGCTCTACGTTATTTTCACAATTTGTTTTGTTATTCATAAATTAACACATATTTGTCCATAAAAACTGTCATTTTCTTTATTTCTTTTTTTCATTGTGATTTTTTTTAAACAACATAATATGATATCAATACTTTATATTTTAAATTTTCAGATTTTAAAAAACCCAAATATCAATACATTATAATTTAAGTCAATATAATTATTCATAAAAAATCGCATATTCTCTAGTTTTAATGTTTAAAAATATATTTAAATTAAAAAAAGATGTATAAAATAAGTATAAATTATTCTACTAGTGTTGATTTGGTGTAGTAAACATTGTCACCTTGAGAAGGCTACTATGTTAAATAAAGCATTAAGTAGCTAAGTAATATGTATAAGTATATGTCATTTTTATTCCAATACATCCATTTGGAGTGTTTCATCCCATCCTATAATGTTCAAAGCAATATAGCTCTTCTCCCATGTATCCATCTAATAGGTTATATGTTTCTAGCAAAAGTAGCTCTACGTTATTTTCATAATTTGTTTTGTTTTTCATAAATTTAACACATATTTGTCCATAAAAACAATCATTTTCTTTATATCTTTTTCTCATTGTAAGTTTTTTTAAACAACATATTATGATATCAATACATTATATTTTAGAATTTCATATTTTAGAAAACCCAAATATCAATACATTATAATTTAAGTCAATATAATTATAAAAAAGATGTATAAAATGTTTAAAATAATTATAAATTATTCTAGTGTTTAACACATATATTTAATTTTAAAAAAGATGTATAAATAAGTATAAATTATTCTACAAGTGTTTATTTGGTGTAGTAAACATAGTCACCTTGAGAAGGCTACTATGTTAAACAAATGCATTAAGTAGCTAAGAAATATGTATAAATAAATGTCATTTTTATTCAAATACATCCATTTGGAGTGTTTCATCCCATCCTATAATTTCAAAGCAAACATAGCTCTTTTCCCATGTATCCATCTAATAGGTTATATGTTTCTAGCAAAAGTAGTTCAACGTTATTTTCATAATTTGTTTTGTTTTCCATAAATTTAAACATATTTGTCCATAAAAACTGTCATTTTCTTTATTTCTTTTTTCATTGTGATTTTTTTTAAACAACATATTATGATATCAATACTTTTATTTTAAATATTCAGGTTTTAAAAACCCCAAATATTAATACATCATAATTTAAGTCAATATAATTATTCATAAAAAATCGCATATTATCTTGTTTTGATGTTTAAAAATATATTTAAATTAAAAAAAGTTGTATAAAATAAGTATAAGTTATTCTACTAGTGTTGATTTGGTGTAATAAACATTGTCACCTTGAGAAGGCTTCTATGTTAAACAAATGCATTAAGTAGCTAAGTAATATGTATAAGTATATGTCATTTTTATTCAAATACATCCATTTGGTGTGTTTCATCCCATCATATAATGTTCAAAGCAATATAGCTCTTCTCCCATGTATCCATCTAATAGGTTATATGTTTCTAGCAAAAGTAGCTCTACGTTATTTTCATAATTTGTTTTGTTTTTCATAAATTTAACACATATTTGTCCATAAAAACAATCATTTTCTTTATATCTTTTTTCATTGAAAGTTTTTTTAAACAACATATTATGATATCAATAGATTATATTAGAATTTCAGATTTTAAAAAACTCAAATATCAATACATTATAATTTAAGTCAATATAATAATCACAAAAAATTCGCATATTTATACATAATAATTAGCAGATTTTCTTGTTTTAGTGTTTAACACATATATTTAATTTTAAAAAAGATGTATAAAATAAGTATAAATTATTCTACTAGTGTTGATTTGGTGTAGTAAACATAGTCACTTTGAAAAGGCTACTATGTTTAGCAAATGCATTAAGTAGCTAAGTAATAGGTATAAGTAAATGTCATTTTTATTCAAATACATTTATTTGGAGTGTTTCATCCCATCCTATAATATTCAAAGCAAGCATAGCTCTTTTCCTATGTATCCATCTAATAGGTTATATGTTTGTAGCAAAAGTGGCTCTATGTTATTTTCACAATTTGTTTTGTTTTTCATAAATTTAACACATATTTGTCCAAAAAACTGTCATTTTCTTTATATCTTTTTCTCTTTGTAATTTTTTTAAACAACATATTATGATATCAATACATTATATTTTAGAATTTCATATTTTAAAAAACCAAATATCAATACATTATAATTTAAGTCAATATAATTATACCTTAAAAATTCGCATATTTTCTTGTTCTAGTGTTTAACACATATATTTAATATTAAAAAAGATGTACAAAATAAGTATAAATTATTCTACAAGTGTTTATTTGGTGTTGTAAACATAGTCACCTTGAGAAGGCTACTATGTTAAACAAATGCATTAAGTAGCTAAGTAATATGTATAAGTAAATGTCATTTTTATTGAAATACATCCATTTGGAGTGTTTCATCCCATCCTATAATTTTCAAAGCAAACATAGCTCTTTTCCCATGTATCCATCTAATAGGTTATATGTTTCTAGCAAAAGTAGCTTCACGTTATTTTCATAAATTTTTTGTTTTTCATAAATTTAACACATATTTATCCATAAAAACGTTATTTTCTTTATATCTTTTTCTCATTGTAATTTTTTTTAAACAACATATTATGATATCAATACATTATATTTAGAATTTTAGATTTTAAAAAACTCAAATATCAATACATTATAATTTAAGTCAATATAATTATTCATAAAAATTCGCATATTTTCTTGTTCTAGTGTTTACACATATATTTAATTTTAAAAAAGATGTAAAAAAATAAGTATAAATTATTATATAAGTGTTTATTTGGTGTAGTAAAGATAGTCACCTTGAGAAGGCTACTATGTTAAACAAATGCATTAAGTAGCTAAGTAATATGTATAAGTAAATGTCAGTTTTATTCAAATACATCCATTTGGAGTGTTTCATCCCATCCTATAATATTCAAAGCAATATAGCTCTTCTCCCATGTATCCATCTAATAGGTTATATGATTCTAGCAAAAGTAGCTCTACGTTATTTTCATAATTTGTTTTGTTTTTCATAAATTTACCACATATTTGTCCATAAAAACAGTTATTTTCTTTATATCTTTTTCTCATTGTAATTTTTTTTACACAACGTATTATGATATCAATACATTATATTTTAGAATTTTAGATTTTAAAAAACTCAAATATCAATACATTATAATTTAAGTCAATATAATTATTCATAAAAAATTCGTATATTTTCTTGTTCTATTGTTTAACACATATATTTAATTTTAAAAAAGATGTATAAAATAAGTATAAATTATTATACAAGTGTTTATTTGGTGTAGTAAAGATTGTCACCTTGAGAAGGCTACTATGTTAAACAAATGCATTAAGTAGCTAAGAAATATGCATAAGTAATTGTCATTTTTATTCAAATACATCCATTTGGAGTGTTTCATCCCATCCTATAATTTTCAAAGCAAACATAGCTCTTTTCCCATGTGTCCATCTAATAGGTTATATGTTTCTAGCAAAAGTAGCTCTACGTTATTTTCTTAATTTGTTTTGTTTTTAATAAATTTAACACATATTTGTCTATAAAAACTGTCATTTTCTTTTTTCTTTTTTTCATAATGATTTTTTTAACAACATATTATGATATCAATACTTTATATTTTAAATTTTCAGATTTTAAAAAACCCAAATATGAATACATTATAATTTAAGTCAATATAATTATTCATAAAAAATCGCATATTCTCTTGTTTTAATGTTTAAAAATATATTTAAATTATAAAAAGATGTATAAATAAGTATAAATTATTCTACTAGTGTTGATTTGGTGTAGTAAACATTGTCACCTTGAGAAGGCTACTATGTTAAACAAATGCATTAAGTAGCTAAGTAATATGTATAAGTAAATGTCATTTTTATTCAAATCCATCCATTTGGAGTGTTTCATCCTATAATATAATTCTCAAAGCAAACATAGCTCTTTTCCCATGTATCCATCTAATAGGTTATATGTTTCTAGCAAAAGTAGCTCTACGTTATTTTCACAATTTGTTTTGTTTTTCATAAATTTAACACATATTTGTCCATATAAACTTTCATTTTATTTATATCTTTTTTTCATTGTAATTTTTTTTAAACAACATATTATGATATCAATACATTATATTTTAGAATTTCATATTTTAGAAAACCCAAATATCAATACATTATAATTTAAGTCAATATAATTATACCTAAAATTTTTGCATATTTTCTTGTTCTAGTGTTTAACACATATTTAATTTTAAAAAAGATGTATATAATAAGTATAAATTATTCTACAAGTGTTTATTTGGTGTACTAAACATAGTCACCTTGAGAAGGCTACTATGTTAAATAAATGCATTAAGTAGCTAAGTAATATGTATACGTAAATGTCATTTTTATTCAAATACATCCATTTGGAGTGTTTCATCCCATCCTATAATTTTCAAAGCAAACATAGCTCTTTTCCCTTGTATCCATCTAATAGGTTATATGTTTCTAGCAAAACTAGCTCTACATTATTTTCACAATTTGTTTTGTTTTTCATAAATTCAACACATATTTTTCCATAAAAACTGTCATTTTCTTTATATCTTTTTTTCATTGTAATTTTTTACAACAACGTATTATGATATCAATACATTATATTTTAGAATTTCAGATTTTAAGAGACTCAAATATCAATACATTATAATTTAAGAGAATATAATTATTTATAAAAGTCACATATTTTCTTATTTTAGTGTTTAACACATATATTTAATTTTAAAAATATGTATAAAATAAGTATAAATTATTCTACCAGTGTTGATTTGGTGTAGTAAACATAGTCACCTTGAAAGGCTACTATGTTAAACAAATGCATTAAGTAGCTAAGTTATTTGTATAAGTATATGTTATTTTTATTCAAATACATCCATTGGAGTGTTTCATCCCATCCTATATGTTCAAAGCAAACATAATTCTTTTCCCATGTATCCATCTAATAGGTTATATGTTTCTAGCAAAAGTAGCTCTACGTTATTTTCACAATTTGTTTTGTTTTTCATAAATTTAACTCATATTTGTCCATAAAAACTGTCATTTTCTTTATATCTTTTTTCATTGTAATTTTTTTAAACAACATATTACGATATAATAGAAGTGTAAATATCAATAGTCAAATGCTACAGACCCATAAAGAGATGACGATTAATCGACTAAAATAAATGCTAAAGAAACAAAATAAAAAGTATTAAAACGATATAAAATGTACAAAACTAAAGAATGTGTGGTAGGCAAGTGTTGAACACAGGTCATGGAACTACAAAACAAAGCGGTAGCCAACTCAACCATGATTCTCAATTGTCACAGCATGGTATTAATTGATATATAATGGAAAAAACATGAAATAATAGAAAGTAAGAAAAAATCACAAAAATAAGAGGGGGGGCGCAGGTCTCAAACCCAGGTCATGGGGGTTGGGAGACCGAAGCCTCAACCACTCTAGCCATGACCTCAATCTATCAACAAATGAACACAACTAATACAAAATAAAGAAGAAAATGCATAAAGTGGAAAATAAAAAGAAATCCAGTGCATACCAAACATGAACCAAAATGGAGAAAACCAACAACATTAGCATCGCCTCTTTAACACTACAACAGACTGAATTCCCTAATTGTAACAGAACAACAACATACTCAAAACATAAAAATTCATTTTGAAAAGAAATCAAATAAAACAATGCCATCAAACCAAATTCAAACGAGATCGAGAAAGGAAACGAAAATACGCAGCAACAACGATAACCCAATCATGAATACAACTCAAAGGAAAAAAAAACAATAACATATCTGAACAAAAAGATTACCTAAATCTAAAGCGTTTCAAATTCGAAAGCGTTAACGGAAAATGTTGAACATGAAGTTGCAGCGGACAGAGGGAGTATTAACAGTGGCGGAAACTATACAATAAAAAAAACAAAATGAAAAAAACAAAAACTACAAAACCAAAATTTGTGATGTCGAGGTTCAATTGTGTAGTGAGTTGCGGTGATGCTTGGTTGTGAAGATCTTGTTGCGATTTTTTGTGAAAGGTCCGATAACACTTCCGAATTCTCTTTTTTGTTCTTATTCTTAACCAAATGAGAGAGGGACACATGCCCCTGTGGTTGATAAAAACCTTACCCTTCTTTGATTCCTTGTATTTCAATTATTCTTTAAAAAAAACAATAAAACTTAATAGATAAACTTAAAAATAAAATGACATAAAATTAAACTAAAAACCTACTAATTCCTGATTAATTCTAAATAAACGTCCCAAATCTTTTGACTAGAAACAAAAATAAACGGATCAAAAAAGAATAAAAATCGGGCGCAAAAGTGCTCGAAAAATTAAATAATTGCACCACAATGATCAGTGTAAAATAAGCTTCTCAAAAACATACAGGTCTTTGTCAAATTTCGAAATAAAAAAAATGATCGATTAAAAGGCTCAAACGAATCAAAATGTGACCGAAAAAGTAGTCAAAAAATAAATCGAGCACACTAGGTTAAACCACGCAAAATGTAGATTAATAAAACTGATGTCTGCAAGCTCGATTTGGAAATTTTTCGCCCCTAATTTGACATACATTTGAAATTGATTCAACATGTTTTCCTGTAGATTCGAAATTTATTTCGAATGACATCCTAGGCATTATGCGGCAGAGATGGATGTTATGATATGCATAGATGCAAAAGCTACTATAGATGTATCGATTCGGCGATTTAGGGTCAAAATTGGGTGCGACTGGAAGATGTAACACCCCTCATTCTTCAATTTTTCCTTCCAATTTTGCGAGTTAAAAGAAGTTGCACCTCTCCTCAAAAGAAGTTCTTCTCTCAACATGTTCTAATCGCGTTGTGAGAGCTTCTATTAGTAATCTATTGGATCATTTCCAAAAATTTGGCCATGATCACTTAAATGTAGTCCTCGAGTTTGTTTACACTCATAATCAAAGCTTTTCTTTTAGTTTTCTACAAAAGCAACCAATCAACCCAAGAAACCAATTTTCTCGTGATAGTCAACAACTAAGCTTATAATAGTAAGATACAAGCAAAGTAAAAATAGAAAAATATTACCTCTTTGTTGGACATTGATAAGCACCGTTGTCGTTAACACCTAAAACACTTACATTCTAGTTATTTGAAACATTTCGAGAAGGTACAATAGATTTTCCTTTTTTTTCAATTGTGGATTTTTTGGAAGATGCAACGCCCTCCTTCTTCAATTTGTCCTTCCAATATGATAAGTTTAAAGAAGTAGTGCTTCTCCTTAGTTGTCCCTTTTTTGTTCTACTTGATAGCATGATGAGTAAGTCCTCTAGAGCCACTGGTTATGGAGTTCCACTATGTCACTAATGGCATGGTTTAAAGCCATGAAGAAACCTAGCTGGTTCTTCACTATCTTCCTCCCTATTAGCTGCAACCTATGTCTCCCTAATAATACTCCATTGTTTACTCTTCAACCCTTGATAAAACTTTGTAATTTGTTCTGCAAATCCCATGTAATAGAATGACACAACACCTCTTCCTCATGATTTTTAATTGTCTTCCCATATTCGGTCTTCACATCTTCTTCTATCTTTGACCAATTAGTCACCACCATGCTAAGGCATATTTTGTAAATTCAATGAAAAAATACACTTTTGAATATTAGTGAAAGTATTAAAAATAAA